>NW_028320468.1:0-85123 GCF_062004578.1 Staurois parvus | reverse complement strand
TGAAAATAAGAATAATTCCAAGCCGGCAAAAAGTGTATCTGCAGAGCTCCTCTATTCTGCAGATACACTTAGAGGAGCTCTGCAGATACACTTTTTGCCGGCTTGGAATTATTCTTATTTTCATCCTACTTCTTCTTCTTCTTCATCCTCATCCTCATCCTCAGAAGAAGAAGAAGAGGATGAGGATGAAGAAGAAGAAGAAGAGGAATCAAGAACTGTCAGAAATAGCCTATTCTGACAGTTCTGTGACATTCCCTCATACAGCGGTTGCATTGTATCTATTTGTTTCCATAAATGGTTCCATTTATGGAAACAAATAGATACAATGTTGAAACCGCTGTATGGAGTGAATGTCACAGAACTGTCAGAAATAGGCTATTTCTGACAGTTCTGTGACATTCACTCCATACAGCGGTTGAAACATTGTATCTATTTGTTTCCATAAATGGAACCATTTATGGAAACAAATAGATACAATGTTTCAACCGCTGTATGGAGGGAATGTCACAGAACTGTCAGAAATAGCCTATTTCTGACAGTTCTGTGACATTCCCTCCATACAGCGGTTGAAACATTGTATCTATTTGTTTCCATAAATGGAACCATTTATGGAAACAAATAGATACAATGTTTCAACCGCTGTATGGAGGGAATGTCACAGAACTGTCAGAAATAGGCTATTTCTGACAGTTCTGTGACATTCCCTCCATACAGCGGTTGAAACCGCTGTATGGAGTGAATGTCACAGAACTGTCAGAAATAGGTTATTTCTGACAGTTCTGTGACATTCACTCCATACAGCGGTTGAAACATTGTATCTATTTGTTTCCATAAATGGAACCATTTATGGAAACAAATAGATACAATGTTTCAACCGCTGTATGGAGGAATGTCACAGAACTGTCAGAAATAGGCTATTTCTGACAGTTCTGTGACATTCCCTCCATACAGCGGTTGAAACCGCTGTATGGAGTGAATGTCACAGAACTGTCAGAAATAGGTTATTTCTGACAGTTCTGTGACATTCACTCCATACAGCGGTTGAAACATTGTATCTATTTGTTTCCATAAATGGAACCATTTATGGAAACAAATAGATACAATGTTTCAACCGCTGTATGGAGGGAATGTCACAGAACTGTCAGAAATAGCGGAGCTCTGCAGATACACTTAGCGGAGCTCTGCAGATACACTTTTTGCCGGCTTGGAATTCTTCTTATTTTCATCCTACTTCTTCTTCTTCTTCTTCATCCTCATCCTCATCCTCAGAAGAAGAAGATGAGGATGAAGAAGAAGAAGAAGTAGGATGAAAATAAGAAGAATTCCAAGCCGGCAAAAAGTGTATCTGCAGAGCTCCGCTAAGTGTATCTGCACAGCTCCGCTAAGAAATAGCGGAGCTCTGCAGATACACTTTTTGCCGGCTTGGAATTCTCCTTCTTCTCATCTTTCTTCTTCTTCTCATCCTTCTTCTTCTTCTCATCCTTCTTCTTCTTCTCATCCTTCTCCTTCTTCTCATCCTTCTCCTTCTTCTCATCCTTCTTCTTCTTCTCATCCTTCTCCTTCTTCTCATCCTTCTTCTTCTCATCCTTCTCCTTCTTCTCATCCTTCTTCTCATCCTTCTCCTTCTTCTCATCCTTCTTCTCATCCTTCTTCTCATCCTTCTCCTTCTTCTCATCCTTCTCCTTCTTCTCATCCTTCTTCTTCTCATCCTTCTCCTTCTTCTCATCCTTCTTCTCATCCTTCTCCTGCTTCTCATCCTTCTTCTCATCCTTCTTCTCATCCTTCTCCTTCTTCTCATCCTTCTCCTTCTTCTCATCCTTCTCCTTCTTCTCATCCTTCTCCTTCTCCTTCTTCTCATCCTTCTCCTTCTCCTTCTTCTCATCCTTCTCCTTCTTCTCATCCTTCTCCTTCTCCTTCTTCTCATCCTTCTCCTTCTCCTTCTTCTCATCCTTCTCCTTCTTCTCATCCTTCTTCTCATCCTTCTCCTTCTTCTCATCCTTCTCCTTCTTCTCATCCTTCTTCTCATCCTTCTCCTACTTCTCATCCTTCTTCTCATCCTTCTCCTTCTTCTCATCCTTCTTCTCATCCTTCTCCTTCTTCTCATCCTTCTCCTTCTTCTCATCCTTCTCCTTCTCCTTCTTCTCATCCTTCTCCTTCTTCTCATCCTTCTCCTTCTTCTCATCCTTCTCCTTCTTCTCATCCTTCTTCTCATCCTTCTCCTTCTTCTCATCCTTCTTCTCATCCTTCTTCTCATCCTTCTCCTTCTTCTCATCCTTCTCCTTCTTCTCATCCTTCTCCTTCTCCTTCTCATCCTTCTCCTTCTCCAACTTCTCATCCTTCTCCTTCTTCTCATCCTTCTCCTTCTTCTCATCCTTCTCCTTCTCCTTCTTCTCATCCTTCTCCTTCTTCTCATCCTTCTCCTTCTCCTTCTTCTCATCCTTCTCCTTCTCCTTCTTCTCATCCTTCTCCTTCTCCTTCTTCTCATCCTTCTCCTTCTCCTTCTTCTCATCCTTCTCCTTCTCCTTCCTCATCTCCAAGGGCATTTAAATTAAAGGTACAGTGTTCTGCACTAATTTAAAGGCTCTCTGAAGCCTAGAAACCCTTTTTATAAGTTAACTTCGTAGCGAATTAATTCGCATCGAATCAAATTTCTTCCTGAAATTCGGCGAATCGAATTTTTGAATAATTCGCTCATCTCTATTCCTTTTCTCCCACCCCATCCTTCATTCTTTCCTTCCTTCCTTCATAACTTCCTTCCTTTCTTCCCTCCCTTTCCTCTCCTCTCCTCTCCTACCTTTACTCCCTTTTTTTCCTTCCTTCTTTTTTTTTAATCCAAACAACTTTTATTGTCAAGTTAATAGAAAAAATGAATCAGTACTTACAGAATCCACAATGACATTACTGCATCAGCAGTAATAAATAGAACAACATGGATACGCAGATCCCGTAATGGACAGAATAACAAAAATAGTAATCAAAACAGAGACCACAAGGATCCAAAACTTGCTTTTTCCTTTTTATTCCTTCCCGTCCAGATGTAAACAGAAGTGGGGGAAAGGAACAAAGCCCAAAACATGCCTTCAAACAATAAAAAAAACACATCAATAACAACCTCTGGTTCACCCAAGACATCACATCAGAAAGAATGGGAGATTCACATAATCTCCCCCAAGGGCAGGAGTGGAACCACACACCTGATATAAAATGTCACACCTGCAAAAGTCGGTCCACTATCAATTGAGGAGGGGCGAGCCCAGGTGTATCCAGCCAACCCTGCTATACCTGCTGGAGCTAACTACAATAAGCATTTGATGTTGGTACGTGAGTTTTTCCTGTGTGAGTAAAGAATTAACAATCTATCTATTGTTTACTATTTGGGGGAGCTGATGATAACCTTGCTATCAACTTCCTAGCCAGATATAAAAGTCTAGATACCATAATATACACTCCTTGTTGGAACAGTTTTTGGTCCAGTGCCCCCAGCATGCATTGCAAGGGATCCTGGGGAACAGTATATTGCGATACTAGAGAAATAAGTTGGAGAACCTCACTCCAATCTCTGTGTAATTTGGGGCAACGCCAGAGCATATGAATGAAATCATCCTGTTGGACCCTACACCTTGGACAATCAGGTGAATCACACCTGCCCCACCAATACAGTTGCACAGGGGTCCTAAACGCTCGATGCAGAATAAACAATTGAGACAATTTATGAAAGGGAGAAAGAGAAATTCCCGGAACAGATTCCAGGGCAGCATCCCAGACATCTCCAGCCATCTCTCCAATATCCCAGGACCACTGCGCTCTGCCCAGGAGACAGCTTGATCCTGTACTGTGGACAACAGCTGGGAGTATACACGAGAAATCATGCCCTTCTTATGGGTTGCCTGAGTTACATCCTTAAGAAAAACTGAGTCTGTCAATGTGAGATTAGAGAATGAAGACTTAGCCTTCGTAGCAGAAGATAATGGTAAAAATGCTTATGTGTAAATTCTGTTTGCAGTTGAGAAAAGGACTTTAGGATTGCCCCCGAATACAGCTGAGATACAAATTTCAGGCCTCAATTCCTCCAGTTGTAAAAAACTAATTTATCCAGTTCTATATATTGTGGATTATTCCACAAGGAAGTACAGGAAAGAAATCCGGTACTATGAAAAGACACTCAAGAAGTCTGCGGTTGGAGCCGTGGATGGAAGGACTGGTAAAGCCATCTCAAGATTAGAAAGAGCTGAAATGGTGGAATCAGGGTGGGAAATCAAATGTATAATGGGATCAGTATTATCAGGCGAATCCCAGCCAACCAGTTGCTGCAATTGGGCCACCAGAAAATAAAGTCTGGGCTCAGGAACAGCCAGCTGGGGGGTTCCTGACCCCTTGCCATATTTCTGCTGATGGAGTAGAGGTAAAAGATTAAGAGAGATATACTGCTTAGGAGCAGGAGAGATTACCATACCCAAATACTTAAATGTAGACACTACTTGGATAACACATGCACAGGCCAGGAGGGGGAGTTTCTACAGCATCCACGGGCATCAACGCCATTAATGCCAATTAATTTTAAAGACGGAAAATCCACCAAAGCGTTCAAAAAGGGACATAACAGTATCTAAGGATGTGGAAGTATCACCCAAATATAACAGTATGTCATCCGCATAAAGGTTTATCATTTCCAAAAGAACATTACACACTATCAAATGCAAAGAAAAAATTGCCCTTCTCCAGGATTATCCACTGGAATTTGTAAATTCAAAAAAAGTCTGTGAATATTATTAGCTGTTGCTCTAGAAGGAATAAACCCCGCCAGTCTAGTAGCTAGAACCCGGGCCAGCGGATAAGAGCAGGTATAACACACCTGTAACTTGACCCAGAAAGGAGCATGGTCAGACAGAGCCCTGGGTTCATACGCAGCATCAAACACATATGGCAGGATCATCGTGTTCCAAAGGCCCAATAACATTTTACTGTCAGATACTTCATCTGCCACACATCCCGTAGGCTCAGTTCCACCAATAAATTAGCAAATGGGGTAGGGTGAGAGGATAATTGTCTGCCCCTACTGCCCAAGGGCAATCTATAGAAGCTAGGAAGCAAGCAATTGTTCACCCAATGCCAATAAGGGAATATCAGGATGATTGGCCATAAATTGAGCTAGGCGTTTAATGACCTCTGAAGAGTAGGGCGGAGGGACATATACCACAGCCACTATGCAGCGAAACCCATTCAAAGTACACAGTAGAAAAATATACTTGCCCTCCTCCTGCAGGTGAACAAATTGAATAGAGTTAGAGATGAGGGTAAACACACCTCTAGAAAATGTGAAGTGGAAGGAATGATATTGTATGGGAAATAAATGAGAGCGGAGGGTACCGACAGTGTCAGATTTCAAATGGGTTTCCTGCAAACATACTACTGACAGTTTTACATGTTTAAGTACATGGAAAACAGCACCCTGTTTGGTTTTATCACCCAGGCCCCTTACATTCCAGGATAAAAACATCAATTCTTTATGGGAGACAGACAAAATACATATGGAGAAAATAGGAAGGATAACTCAGTAGTGGACAAATATAACACCCCCCCCAAGGGGAGCAATGAGCGGATAGGTCGTAGGACATAGGTGACCAGGAGGACAGCCGCAGGAAGCAGGGAAGATAAACCCAGCAACATGCACTCCATTAAACACAGACATCCCAAGTGAACCATAAACAGAAAAAGGAAGAATACGGAAATTATTACCGACATGCAGGCCAACAGATCCATAATAATATTAACTGAAAACACTGGCAGGAGGCCAAAAGGTCCCCTCAGGACCAAAAACAGGTTGGGGTTTACACAATGTCTCGTGGACAAGCACACAGCAGGGGAATGTAAGGAAAGCTCAAGAGGGGAGGAGCCCCAGCGTAAGCGGGAAAAAAATCAGATACAAAAAGGGAAGGAAATGTGGGAACAATACCCCGCTGTTCTGCTAATCTGAGTTTAACCACTTGTCGACCGCAGTGCCGACCGCAGAATGACGGCTTCACCAAGGCCAGCCAGTTCTGGGAGGGCACCATATGACGTCCTCCCAGAAAGTGCCCTCCCGTGCAACCCCGGGGGTGCGCACCCGTTGACCTCTGCCAATCACAGCTGCCTTTTACCACGTGATCAGCCGTGTCCAATGACACAGCAGATCATCGGATAAACAGCGATTGTCAGAGGATGGATCAGCACCGATCACCAGGGTACTGATGATCAGTGCCCTGATGATCAGTGCCCAAGCAGTGCCACTCACCAGTGCCGCCCATCTGTGCCCATCAGTGCCATCCATCTGTGCCCATCAGTGCCTAGTAGTGCCACCCACCAGTGCCCATCAGTGCCATCAATCAGTGCCACCCATAAGTGCCTAGCAGTGCCACCAATCAGTGCCCAACAGTGCTGCCAGTCAGTGCCACCCATCAGTGCTGCCCATCAGTGCCGCCTATTATTGCCACATCATTGTTGAATATCAGTGCAGCATCATCAGTGCCAGCTCAACAGTGCTGCCTATTTGTGCCACCTCATCAGTGCCGCCTATCAGTGCCCATCAGTTCTGCCTATCAGTGCCCATCAGTGCTGCCTATCATTGCAGCCTCATCAACGCACATCAGTGAAGGAGAAAAATTACCTGTTTGGAAAATTTTATAATAGAAATAAAGAAAAACTTTTTTTTGTTCAAAATTTTTGCTATTTTTTTTGTTTATAGTGCAAAAATAAAACACCCGGCGGCGAGTACATACCACCAAAAGAAAGCTCAATTAGTGTGAAAAAAATTATAAAAACTGCGCAATTGTCATTCAATGCCTGGGCATGAAGGGGTATAAGTGCCTGGTAGGCAAGTGATTAAGGCACTAAGGATTAACCCGGTCCCCAAGGTCAGGTTCCAGGGGAGTTTGCCTATTTGGTTTCCTATTGAATATATACATATTTCTATACATTTTATACATATCTACTTTTATACTTTAATACTTTTTTATATTTCTAAATGTTTTGTATGAATATATATATGTATATATTGTATGTATATTTTCTGCCTGCTGGGCTTTGTGGTACTTTAAGAAATCCTTGCTCAAGAAATGTCTGTTCACATGCACCAACCCCCTCCCATCGTGTGGATTTGAGGACAAAGACATATTCTTCTTTCTATAGATAAGACTTAGAAGAAGATCACGCCTATACTCTGACGAAGATTGTTTTCGTGTGGAAATGACCAATCAAAGACTAATATAATGCTTATGCAGTGCTCACATGACTCTTGCATCATTTTGCATATATAAGCTCACTTTCTCATTATAATAAACTAGAAGTGTTCATAGACTGAACTTATGTGTCACCGTGAGTCTCTTCCAGTGTGCGCACATTCCAGAACTAGCTAGAATGATTAATTTGGACAGGAGCAGATAAGCACCGGACATTTTAGTACTTATCTAAATCAGCTGGTGCCGAATCCCGGGACTCCGGGTCATGATCCTACGGACAGCCGACCCGAGAGGGCAATAGGGGTCAATCAGCGCCGGAAGGGAAAGAGCCTGATCAACTCTCAGAGCACAGTAAGATATATTTTGCTATCTTACCAGTGCTTATCCTGTCCTTGTTGATTCATTCCTGTGCCTAGTGCTAAAAGGTCACAAAAGGCAGGTAACATTGCTTGCCCAGAGTCTCTTTTTGAACCTACCTGTATTGATTATCTGCTGCCTGGTTTACGTTGTGTGCTTGTTTTTATGTGTCAGTCTTGAGGTGGATGAGGAGTGGACCGACTAAGGGTTTTGACACATAATTTCTCTTGGTTGTGGTAATATTGTGTGTTGCCAAACAAGAGGAGGTGTTGTATACGCGTCACAGTAGTGTAACAGCGGGGTGCCGTAGCCATGTCTGGGGTTACAAGGGGTTACTCAGTAATCTGTATTCATAGCCCACGGAGATAGACTGCTATGTCATGTCCTAAATGTGTGTCTGTGAGTTAATGTTTGCCATTCATAACAGAAGGTTGGGGTTTGTTAAGGGTTAAGCAAAGTCAATACAGCAGCGTGTGAAGAGTCTTGGATTTCTGTTAGGAAGAACAGAGAAGGGGGGAGGAGATGGGTCAGACACTGATAAGACCCATAGAAAGGTATGTTAGCAAGTGACCTGGTTGCACAGAGAGAAGAAGAAACAGTATGTGAAGAGATTAGTTAAGTTAGCAAAAGTATGTGGAATTAAAGATAAGGAGGTTAGGCTACAGTCAGAGAAATGGCAGAAATTAATAAAAGAAAAGAAAAAAAAGGTGTCTTAGTTGACAACAACCTGCTGAAGACAGCAAGAAGCTTGGTATAATGTAGCCAAGGCTATCCACAAAGAGCAGTGGACAGAACAGGTATTGCAACAGGAAAAAAAAAACTGTTTATGTGTACCATCAATGTATTAATATTGAAAAGGAACACTCACCGCCCTTTTCCCTGCCTTTCCAGTTCCGTCCCAGCCCAGTGCACTTCCTGATAGTGGCCATCTTGCTGCACCTGCATTGTCACTTCCTGCCCAGCGCAGTGCACTTCCTGATGGCAGCCATCTTGCTGCACCCGCATTGTCACTTCCTGCCCAGCCCAGTACACTTCCTGGAGGCGGCCATTTTGGTACACCAAATTAGACAACTGGAAGGCCTACGCCTCGAGTGAGCCGCCTTTACCCAGTGTGTCCGGTCTTACAAGCCAATGGTACATTCTACGTACCGCCGGATGTGCCTCCTGTCCCCACCATGCCAGTCCGTGAACCTGACACAACCGCTGGTCCCGCGAGAGACAATTTTGTCCCTGATAGAGCAAAAGGAAGCAAACATTTGCATTCAGGCTCAACCTGGTCAGACATATCTTCTTTGGACGAGGAGGCCGCAGGTCCACAACTTCCTACGCTATCTGCATACGCTTCTCCAGATGCCCCTTGTAGGCCACGGGTGACAGGAAGGACTCCTCAGACAGGAAGATCCCACACCCCGGCAGATGCAAAAGTGCTGTATGTCATCTTTACCCCATCCCAGGCCTCTTCCCTGGTGACCACATTGCCAGACCCCGAAAAGCAGTCCATGCCCTTTTTATCGCAGGATGGCCCAGATCCAAAAGACATACTTGGCAGCCTGGAGAGACCTAGTCAGCCTGTGTGAGATAAAGGAAGGAGACTCATACTGGCCAATAATGGCACGAAGTCTTAACAACACCTGGATTGTCAATGACAAAGCCTTCTCCTCTGGAGTGGAATTTTGTACCCAACTGCATGACTGGGTCAAAGAAAGACTGGCCAATCAAGCCACTCCATGCCTTTCTTGGCCTCATATCCTACTGCAGGTCATGGATTACTGATGCTTCTTGGTTTATGCAACCACTCTACGATGCTCTCAAGTCTGAGCCCTTCCATCTGTCCTCAGAGGCTGTCTTCAACTTCTTGGCTCTAAAATGTTTATTTTCTTCAGCCCCAGCCCTAGGCCTACCAGACTATGAGAAACCTTTCAAACTGTTCATGTCTGAACGCCAAGGCCATGCCACGGGAGTATTGGCCCAGTCCCATGACAACTGCCTACGACCTGTAGGCTACTACTCATGCCATTTAGACCCGGTGGCTAGAGGAGCACCCTCATGTCTGCGTACAGTTTTCGCTGCTCAAGCTCTGCTGGATAAGACCTCTGATGTTGTTCTGGGACATGAACCTGTCCTCCTGGTGCAGCATGATATTGCTGCCATTCTAAACCAAGTCCAACCTCAACATTTGTCCACAGTGAGGCATCTCAGACTACAGTGTTCCCTCCAACTTCCTGATAACGTCACTCTCCTACATTGCCAAACCTTGTACTCGTCCACTCTCCTCCCAATTGCTGAGGGGGGTAATGAAGAAAATGGAGAGGATAATGGATCCACTGAGCCCCATAACTGTCTTGAAGTCATGAAAATGGAAACCTTCCACCTCCCACAGTGAGTGAAACACCTCTACAGGACCCAAATTTCACCCTCTTTGTTGATGGTTCCAGATATGCAGATGATGGAGGCAAATATCATACAGGATTTGCGGTCACTACTGCAGATACAGTCCTACAGGCAAGAGCCCTATCACTAGCAATATCTGCACAAGGAGCAGAACTTCAACCACTCACAAAAGCATGCCAGATGGCAGAAGGAAAAAAGGGCCAATATCTACACAGACTCCAGATACGCCTTTGGGGTGGCCCATGATTTTGGACCTATATGGAAGGCAAGAGGATTTATGACTGCGGCAGGTACGTCCATAAGACATAGAGCAGCCATTGGACGATTGATGGAAACACTCCTACCCGCTCAAGTGGCTATTCTGAAGGTAAAAGCTCACAGGAAACTAAACTCCCCAGAAGCCAAAGGCAATAATCTGGCAGATTTGGCGGCAAAACGAGCGCCCATGGAACCACCAGAAATGGAAGGAGAGGTGACCGGAGAGTGGAAACCAATATTCGCCCTACAGACCTTACCTGTGGATAGAAGCTACCTCAAGGGACTCCAAGAAGCAGCAAGTCCAGAAGAAAAAGCTGGAGTTGGAGAGGAGCTCCCTATCCACTTATAAGATTTTGTTTGGCTCAGCCCCCAGACTTGGTTGTTATTTTCCACAACAGTTGCAATTACAATCTGATGTGTTAACTGATTATGTGACTGCATTATCACGTGAATTAACCTGTATCTATGTCCAAGTGTTTTCTTCCATTCCAGATCCTGAGTCAGATACAGGAACTCACAGCCTATTACCCGGTGATTGGGTATTAGTAAAGAAATTTGTGAGGAAACATTCCTTTGAGCCAAGATATGATGGTCCATTCCAAGTTCTGCTGACCACAACCATTTCTGTCAAGGTGGCCGAGAAGAACACTTGAATACACGCCTCCCACTGCAAGAAAGTCCCAACCCCTGAGGACAAGGCGTCATCTACACCATGACAACTATGTTGTATATCCTTTTTCTAATGAGTCTAACAGAGGCTCAACAGGTAGCTATCACCGAAACAGGTAACATCACTATATTTTGGTACAACTCATCCAACACTCATGTAGCCATTTTCACCTTTGATTTCTGTAGTATAGATCCCATGTGGTGCTATGACCGTGATCTATACGATCCTGACTGGCCACAACAAGCATGTTCCGATGGTAGTGACCAGGTATATATATGTGTCACGGGTGATCACTGGGGACCAAAAGATTAGAACCAGACTGGAAGGGATTTGGACTAGTGAGTATGCTCTTGCAAAGGCCATTATACCTCTCCACATCCTAGTAGAAAATACCCATGACCCAATACCTGGCTGTAGGAGAAATTGAAATGCTCCTCCTAATAGTTTTGACCCACATGTGTATATAGATGCCATTGGAGTCCCAAGGGGGGTGCCTAATGAATTTAAAGCCAGAAACCAAGTAAAAGCAGGTTTCAAATCCCTGATTCCCATGATAACTGTGAATAAAAATGTAGATTGGATAAATTACATATACTACAACCAACAGAGGTTTGTGAATTACACCAGGGATGCCCTCCAAGGAATCCTTGACCAGTTAGCCCCTACATCCTACATGACATTCCAGAATAGGATGGCTCTGGACATGATTTTAGCAGAAAAAGGAGGTGTCTGTAAAATGATAGAAGGAACCGGAACATGTTGTACATATATTCCTGACAATACTGGCCCAAATGGTAAGGATACTCTGGCTATAAAGAAATTAGAAGACCTGTCAGTTGAGTTGAAGAAGAATTCAGGGATCACAGACCTGTGGGATCAATACTTCAGTTGGATGAGTGGGTGGCAAAAGATACTTGCCCAAATAAGGATAACTGTACTAATAATTCTGATTCTCCTGGCCCTGGTTGTATGCTGTGTTATACTATGTGTGAGGAAATTGATGAGCAAGCTGTAGACAACAAGTATACCTATCTTCCTGACCCAGGAGCAAGAGGATCTCCATATGATAGATGAAGAAAAACCTTATACCCCATTACGGTCCCTCCCCACCAACAGTAATCTCACAGGGGGGTGATGAAATAGTCATCACCTGTCTAACGTACAGCATAAAAGAGTTCCAAGGTACATAAGGACAGATGAGCTAGGTTTTATAGGGACAGAGTAAAATAGTCATTTTAAGATGGGACTGTGATGGATATGGTAAAATGCCTATTTGGTTTCCTATTGAATATATACATATTTCTATACATTTTATACATATCTACTTTTATACTTTAATACTTTTTTATATTTCTAAATGTTTTGTATGAATATATATATGTATATATTGTATGTATATTTTCTGCCTGCTGGGCTTTGTGGTACTTTAAGAAATCCTTGCTCAAGAAATGTCTGCTCACATGCACCAACCCCCTCCCATCGTGTGGATTTGAAGACAAAGACATATTTTTCTTTCTATAGATAAGACTTAGAAGAAGATCACGCCTATACTTTGACGAAGATTGTTTTCGTGTGGAAATGACCAAAGACTAATATATTGCTTATGCAGTGCTCACATGACTCTTGCATCATTTTGCATATATAAGCTCACTTTCTCATTATAATAAACTAGAAGTGTTCATAGACTGAACTTATGTGTTAGCGTGAGTCTCTTCCAGTGTGCGCACATTCCAGAACTAGCTAGAATGATTAATTTGGACAGGAGCAGATAATCAACTGACATTTTAGTCCTTATCTAAATCACTACCTTTCCTTCCCTTTCCACCCCTTTCTTTATTCCTTCCTTCCTTCTTTTCCTCCCTCTCCTTCCATCCTGTCTTTCCTTCCTTCATACCTTCCTTACCTCCATCCCCTTCATTTTTTTCTTCCTTCCCTATCCTTTTTTTCCTTCCTTCCCTCTTTCTTTCAGTCATTCCTCCGTCCTTTTCCATTCTTTCTTCTTTCTTTCTATCCTTCCTTTCCTCCATCCCCTTCCTTTCTTCCTTCATTCCCTTCTTTCTAACCCCTTCCCTATCCTTTTCCTTCCTTCCTTGCTTTCCTTCCTCCCCTCCCTTCCTTTCTTCCCTTCCTTCCTAACTTCCTTCCCTTCCTTTTCTATATTATCTTTCTTCCTTTCTTCATTTCCTATTATTTCTTCCTCCCTCCTTTCCTTTCCTCCCCTCCACTCCTTTCCTTTTTTCTTCCTTCCTTCCTTCCTCCTTTCCTTTCCTCCCCTCCACTCCTTTCCTTTTTTCTTCCTTCCTTTCTTCCTTCCTTCCTCCCTCCCTCCCTTCCTTCCTTCCTTCCTTCCTCCCTCCCTCCCTCCCTCCCTTCCCTTTCCTTCCCACGTTCCTTTCTCCTTCTTTCCTTTCTTCTGTGCATCGTACCTTCTTTCTTCCCTCCCTTCCTCCCCTCTCTGTCCTTCCTTTCCTTTTTCTTTTTTTCTTCCTTTCCTTACTCCCCATCCTTCTTTCATTCTTTCCTTCCTTCAAAACTGCCTTCCTTCCATCCCTCTCCTTCTCTCCTTCCTTCCTTCCTTCCTTCCTTCCTTCTTTTCTTTCTTTCTTCCCTTCCATGCCTCCCACCCTATCTTTTTTTTTTTTTACTTCCTTCTTTCCCTCACTTTCCTTCCTTCCTTCATTGCTTTGCTTTCTTTTTATTTTCATTTATATCTTTTTCCTTCACTCCCTCCTTTTCCTTCCTTCATTCGGAGGAATGAAGGTAGCTCCTATCTTTGTTCCTTGCTTCATTTCTTCCTCATTCCTTCCCTTTCTTCCCTTCCTTCTCATCTGAAAATCTACACGTGTGTGGCCAGCTTTATTCTTGACAAGTGCAGGGTTGGACCCTGCTCTAGAAAATATGGAAGGAGAGGGAAGGATGTTATGAAGGAAGGAAAGAAATAAGGAAAGAAGGAAAGATTGAAGGAAGGACGGGGAGGGAGGAAAGGAAGAAAAAAAGAAAGAAGAGAAAGGAAGGAAATAGAGGGGGGGAAGGAAGGAAGAAGGTAGGGAGCATGCAAGGGAAAAGGAACATGGGATGAAAAGGAAAGGAAAAAAAGGAAATGAAGAAAGGAAGGAAGAAAAGATGGGAAAGGAGGGAAGGAAAGGATGGAAGGAAGAAGGAAATGATAGGAAGGATGAAAGGAAAAGAAGAAGGAAAGAAGGAAGGACATATGGAAGAAAGGAAGTATAGCAAAGAAGAGGGGTGGGAGGAAAGGAAGGCAAGGAAATCCTTCCCTCCTTCTCCTTGCTTTCCTTCTTTTCTTTCCTTTTTTCCTTGCTTCCCTCCCTCCTCCTCCTTCCATACAAAAGGAAGAAAGGACAGAAAAGAAGGAAAGCAAGAAGAAGGGAAGGAGGGGGGAAGGAAAGAAGGAAGGAAGTAGGGATGGGGAGGGAGGGAAAAAAGGAAGGAAGTTATGAAGGGAGGAAAAAATTATGGAAGGAAGGAAAGAATGAAAGGAGAGGGGAGGAAGGAAAGGAAGGCATGCAAGGAAGAAAGGGGAAAGGAACGTGGGAAGAAAAGGAAAGGAAAGAGGGGAGGAGGGAGGAAGAAATAGTAGGAAATGGAGAAAGGAAGGAAGAAAAGATGGGAAAGGAAGGAAGGAAGGAAAAAAGGATAGCGAAGAAGAGGGGAGTGATGGAAGGCAATGATGAGGAGGTGGAGGGAAGGAACGTGGGAAGGAAAGGAAAAAGGAAAGAGGAAAGGAAGGGAAGGAAGGTGGAGGTTGGCAAGAAAGGGAAGAAGTTATGAAGGAAGGAAACAAATTAAAGAAAGGAAACAAAAGGAGGGGAAGGATGGAAGAAGGTGGGGAGAAAAAGGAAAAGAAAGGAAAGTGAACATAGGGAAGGAGAGAGGAAGGAATAGTAGGAAGGATGAATGGAAAAGAAGGGAAGAAAGGAAGAAAAAAAAAGAAAGAAAGGAGAGGGGAGGAAGGAAAGGAAGGCATGCAAGGAAGAAAGGAAAGAAGCAAGGAAGGAAGGGGAAAGAAACGTGGGAAGAAAGGAAAGACTGAAGGAGGAAGAAATAGTAGGAAATGGAGAAAGGAAGAAAGGGATGGAAGGAAGGAAGGAAAAAAGGATAGCAAAGAAGAGGGGAGGGATGGAAGGCAAGGAATTATGGAAGGAGGCGGAGGTAAGGAATGTGGGAAGAAAAAAAGAAAGGGGAAAGGAAAGGAAGGAAAGGAGGGGAGGAAGGGAAGGATGAAAGAAGATGGGGAGAAAAAAGGAAAAGAAAGGAAAGCAAAAAGAGGGAAGGAGAGAGGAAGGAATATTAGGAAGAAAGGATGAATGGAAAAGAAGGGAGGAAAAGGAAAAAAAAAAAAGAAAAGAAAGGATAGGGGAGGAAGAAAGGAAAGAAGCAAGGAAGGAAGGGGAAAGGAATGTGGGAAAAAAGGAAAGAGGGAAGGCGGTAGGTAGGAAGAAATAGTAGGAAATGGAGAAAGGAAGTAGGGAAGAAAGGAAAGAAGGGGAAGGAAGGAAAAAAGGATAGCAAAGAAGAGAGGAAAAGGAAATGAAAATGAAGGAAGGATAGTGAAGAAGAGGGTGGGAGGGATGGAAGGAAAGGAAGGCAAGGAAATACGTACTTCTGGGAGGGAAGGAAGGAAAAAAGAAAGAAAGGAAATAAAAGAAGGAAAGCAAGGGGAAGAATGGAAGAAAGGAGGGAGGAAGGGAAGGGGAGATAAGGAAAGACGTAAGGAAGGAGGGACGGGGAGGGAGGGAAGGATGTTATAAAGGGAGGAAAAAATTATGGAAGGAAGGAAAGAATGAAAGGAGAGGGGAGGAAGGAAAGAAGGCATGCAAGGAAGAAAGGAAAGAAGGGGAAAGGAACATGGGAAGAAAAGGAAGGAGGGAGGAATAAATAGTAGGAAATGGAAAAAGGAAGGATGGAAAAAAGGATAGCGAAGAAGAGGGGAGGAGGGATGGAAGGCAAGGATGTATGGAAGGAAGCCGAGGGAAGGAATGTAGGAAGGAAAGGAAAGAAAAACGGAAAGGAAAAAAAAAGGAAAGGAAGGACAGGGGAGGAAGAAAAGGAAGGCATGCAAGGAAGGAAGGCGAAAGGAACGTGGGGGGAAAAAGGAAAGAGGGAAGGAGGTAGGAAAAAATAGTAGGAAATTGAGAAAGGAAGTAAGGAAGAAAGGGGATGGAAGGAAAAAAGGATAGCAAAGAAGAGGGGAGGAAAAGGAAAGGAAAATGAAAATGAAGGAAGAAGAGCGAAGCAGAGGGGTGGGAGGGATGGAAGGGAAGGAAGGCAAGGAAATACGTTTTTCTGGGACGGAGGGAAGGAAGGAAGAAAGGAAATAAAAGAAGGAAAGCAAGGAGAAGAAGGGAAGTATGGAAGGAAGGAGGGAGGAAGGAAAAAAGGAGGAACAGGGAGGGAGGGAAGAAAGGAAGGAAGGTATAAAGGAAGGAAAACATTATGGAAGGAAGGAAAGAATGGAAGGAGAGGGGAGAAAGAAAAGGAAGGCATGCAAGGAAGAAAGGAAAGAAGCAAGGAAAGAAGGGGAAAGGAAAAGAAAGAGGGAAGGAAGGAGGAAGAAATAGTAGGAAATGGAGAAAGGAAGGAAGGTAAAAAGGATAGCAAAGAAGAGGGGAAGAAGGATGGAAGGCAAGGATGTATGGAAGGAAGCGGAGGGAAGGAACGTGGGAAGGAAAGGAAAGGAACGGAAAAAGAAAGGAAAGGAAAGAGTAAACAAAAGGAAAGGAAAGGAAATTAAAGGAAAGGAAAAGAAAAAGGAAAGGGGAGGATGGAAGAAGGCGGAGAGAAAAAGGAAAAGAAAGGAAAGAGAAAAGAGGGAAGGAGGAAGGAAGAATAGTAGGAAGGAAGGATGAATGAAAAAGAAAGGAGAGGGGACAGGAAGGCATGCAAGGAAGAAAGGAAAGAAGCAAGGAAGGAAGGAAGAGGAAAGGAAGGTGGGAAAAAAAGAAAGAGGGAAGGAGGGAGGAAGAAATAGTAAGAAATGGAGAAAAGAAGTAAGGAAAAAGAGGGAAGGGATGGAAGGCAAGGAAGTATGGAAGGAGGAAGGAAAGGAAAGAGATGAAAGGAAAAAGGAAGGGGAGGGAAGAAAGAACAGAAGAAATCAAAGTATGAATTAAAGAAATTGAGACGCGCTGGGATTACAATACAGCTTGGGTTTTCTTATCTGTCTACTTTCCAACTGCTACTTCTTCTTTTCAAGATCTGGGAAAGAGAATCTGGTACATAGATATTTCAAATAATTCCTTAAAAACGTAAGATCTCTGTAAAAGTGTTTTTGGGCATTTACTTTTGGTGGGACAATGTTCTTTCAGGTTACAGTAAAGCTTTCCCTTTCAAAAGAAATTCCTTCTAACCCCTTTCCGATTCTTCCTTCCTTAATTCCTTCTTTTCCTTCCTTCCTTCCTTATATCCTCCCTTTCTTTCCTTCCTTCCTAACTTCCTTCCTTCCCTTCCATCCTCTTCCACTCTTTTCCATCTTATCTTCCTTCCTTCCTATCTTTACTACTATTTCTTCCTCCCTCCATTCTATTCCATTCCTTTCATTTCCTTTCTGTTCAATTCAATTCACTTCCTTCCCTCCGCTTCCTCCTTTCATCCTTTTTTCTTCCTTCCTTCTCTTCCTCCCCTCCCTTCCATACACTTTCTTATCTTATTTTCCTTCCTTCCTTTCCTACCCTTTTTACTATTTTCATCCCTCCCTTTCCTTTCCTTTCCTTATTTCTTACCTTCATTCCTTTATTTTATGGAAACATCACTTATTCTTTCCTTCCTTCTCTTCCTCCCTTTCATATCCTTTCATATCACCTTTCATATCCATCCTTTCTTCCCTTCCTAAAATTTCCATTCTTCTTCCTTACTTTTCCTTTCTTTCTTCTTATCCTTTCCTTTTTTCTTCCGTTGTTTCTTTCCCTTCCTCCCTTTCCATTTTTATCTTCTTTCCCTCCCTCCCTCCCCTTCCGTTATTCGTTAATTCCTTAAGAAAAGTTACTTTCCCTCCTTCACCTTTCTTCCTACATTCCAGTCCTTTTTTCACTTCCTTCTTTCACTTATTTCTTCTTTTCGCTTTCCTTTATTTTACTTTCCTTTTTTTTCCTTTCCTTTCCTTTCTTCTTTTCCTATCCTTCTTCCAGTCCTTCCTTCCAGTTCTTCCTTTCTTCCTTCCCTCCCTCTCCTTCCTTCGTTTCCTTCCTTCATTCTTTTCTTCTTCCCTTCACTCCATCTTCCCTCCCTTAATTTCTCCCTCTTTCCCTCCTTCCTTCCTCCCTTATCTTTCCTTCCTTGAGAAAAGGTCCCTTCCCTTCCTTCCTGAATCCCTTCTCTCCTTCCTGCCTTTCTTCCATACTTCCCTCACTCCCCTTTCTTCCTTTCCATTCTTTTCAATTCCTTTTTTAGTAGACAAGGAATGCAAGAAGGGAGGAAGGGGAGGGAATGGAAGAAGGAAAAGAAGGAATCTTCTTTCCTTTCTTCTGTCCCTTCCCCTTCCTCCCTTCTCGCATTCCTTCTCTACTTTCTTTCTTTCCACTTCCATTCTTTAATTTCTCCCTCTTTTACTTTTTTTCCATATTTTCTTCAGTCATGCCTTCCTCCTTCATTTTTTTCTACCTTCCTCCTATTCTTCCTTCCTTCTTCTCTCCTTTTTTTTCCTCTTCATTTCCTTCCTTTCTCTTTCTTTCTTTCTGTCTTACCCCTCCCCCTTTCTTTACTTTCTTAATTTTCTCCCTCCCTCTCCATCCTTCCTTCATTCTTTCCTTCCTTCCTTTCTTCCTTCCTTCCCTATCCTTCTTCCTTTCATTCTTTTCTTCCTTCTCTCCCGCTCCCCTCCTTCACTCCTTCCTTCCTCACTTCTCACTGTCCTTAGCTTCCTTCCTTCTTTTTCTCCCTCCCCTTCCTTTTTTTATGTCCATTCTTCCTTCTTTTCTTTCCTCCCTTCCATCCTCCCTCCCTCCTTCAGTCTTTCCTTCCTCCATTGTTCCTTCCCCTTCCTTCATTTCCTTCTTTCCCGCCCCTCAAACTCCCATCCTTTCTCCCCTTCCTTCCTTTCCTATCCTTTTTTTTCCCTTTCCTTTCCTGTCCTGTCCTTTCCTTTCCTCCTTCTTCCCTTTTCTTTCCTTCCTTTCTTCCTTCCCTCCCTTTCCTTCCTGTGTTTCCTTCCTTCATTCCTTTCTTAACTTCTCCCTCCTTCCTTCTTTCTTTACATCCCTTCCTCCATGCCTTTCCGTCCTTTCTTTCCTTCCTTCTCTCCCAATACCCTCGCTCACTCCTTCCTACCCCTCATTCCTCCTTCCTTCCTCCCCCTCTTCCTTCCTTCCTGCCTTCCTTTCCTCCTGCCTTTCCTATCTTTCCAATCCTTTTTTTGCTTTTCTTTCTTCCGTTCCCTCCCCTACATTCCCTCCTTCCTTCCTCACTTCTCGCTTTCCTTAGCTTCCATCCTTATTTTTCTCCCTCCCATTCCTTTTTTATTTCCTTTTTTCCTTCCTTTCTTTCCTCCCTCCTCCCTTCATCCTTCCTCCCTCGGAAGGTCTTTCCTTCCTTCCCCTTCCTTCATTCCTTTCTTCTTTCCTTCCTTGCATCCCTCACACTCCCCTCCTTTCATCCCTTCCTTTCCTATCCTTTTCCTTTCCTTTCTTTTCCTTTCCTTTCCTCCCCTTCCTTTCCTTTCCATTCTTTTCCATTCTCCTCTCTCCTTTCATTCCTTTTCTCCTCATCCTTTCCTTTCCTTCCATCCTTTTTTTTCCCATTCTTCTCTTCCTACAACTCCTTCCTTCGCTCATTTCTCTTCCTGTCATTTTTGTCTGTCCTTAATTCCCTTTCTTCCCTCCCTTACCCTCCCTCTCCTCTTCCTTCCTTTTTTTCCATTATTCCCTTCCTACAATTTCTTCCTCTTTCCTTCCTTCCTATCTTTCTTTCCTACCCTTATTTCCTTTCTTCCTTCCTCTATTCTCTCTTTCCTTTCTTTCCTTCCCTCCCTTCCTTAATTCCTTCCTTCTTTTTTTCCTTCCATCCCTTCTTCCTTCCTTCCTTCCTTCCTTCCTCTCTCCTTTCTTTCCTTCCTTCCCTCCTCTTACTTCCTTTTTTCCATTCTTCCCTTTCTGCAATTGCTCCTTCCTTTTCCTTATCTTTCCTCTTCTTTTCCTTACCTTTTTTCCTTCTTTCCTTTCCTTTCTTCCTTACATTCCAACCCTTGCCACTTACTCCTTCCATTTTTTTTTATTTTTTTTCTTCCCCTTCCATCTGTCCTTTCCATTTTCTTTTTTTCCTATCCTGTCAAACCTTTCTTCTTTTGTTTTCTTCCTTCCTCTGTTCTCTCTTTCCTTTTTTTTATCTTCCCTTCCTTTTTCCTTTGGAGAGAGGAGGGAGGAAAGAAAGGAAGGAAGAATGGAAATAAAAAAAGGAAAGGGAGGGAGAAAAAGAAGGAAGGGAGCTAAGGAAAGTGAGAAGTGAGGAAGGAGGGAAGGTATACTGAAAAAGAATGAAAGGTAGAGGAAGGGGAGGGAGGAAAGGAAAGGAAAGAAAAAGGATAGGAAAGGAGGGGAGTGTGAAGAACTAAAAGAAGAAAGGAAAGGAAGGAAGGGAAGGAAGGAACAATGGAGGTAGGAAGAAAATGAGGAGGGAGGAAAGGAAGGAAGAATTGGAAATAAAAAAGGAAGGAGAGGGAGAAAAAGAAGGAAGGAAGCTAAGAAAAGCAAGAAGTGAGGAAGGTAAGGGAGGGAACGGAAGGAAAGGAAGAAAAGGGCATGGAGGAAGGGATGGAAGGAAGGAAGGAGGGAAACACAGGAAGGAAGAGAATGGGTGGAAAAGGAAGGAAGAGAAAGAAGGATTGGATATGTAGAAAGGAAAGAAAAAAAAAGAAAAGGAAAAGAAAGGAAGGGGAGCGTGAGGAAGGAGAGGTAGGAAGGAGTAAGGATGGGAGTGGAAGAGAAGAAAAGGAAGGAAAGAAGGGAGGTATGAAGGAAGTAAGGGGAGGAAGGAAAGAAGGAAGGGAGGGAAGGGAAGGCAAGAAAGGGGAGGAATGAGAAAGAAAGAAACCTATGTAAGGAAGGTAAGGAAAGGAGGAAAAAAACTAAGGAAGAAAGGAAAGAAGAAAGAAAGGGAGGGTGGAAGGAATGGAGGAAGTGAGGTTAGGAAGGGATGGAAAGGAAAGGATAGGAAATTAAAGGAAAGGGAAGGAATTGTAGGAAGGAAAAGGAATGAAGGAAGAAAGGATAAAAGTAAATAAGAAGGCAGGAAGAATGGAAGAAGAAAGGAATGAAAGAACTCCAAACTGTTTCAAATTAAAAAAATAAACACATATAAAAGCAAATGACCTTACTAATATTATACAGTTTTCAGTATACATATTTTCTTTCTTCCTCCACTGTAAAGGATCATAGAACTGGGTTCGTTATTGGGTTAAAATTAAACATTAAAACATTTAATTATGCACATAAAAGTTTTTTTATATTTCCCTGCTAACTGCATTCAGCTGCGGACACAATTTTTTTCTACTAATCTAATTTCAAACCTACACAAGTGTGTTAATTGCACCAGCAACCACCCGCAGCCAAAATTCTCTTATCACTTACTAATTCTTATTGATAACACCACCATGCCATTAGATACAATTGCAGGGAATTTGCAAGAATGTACAGTAGCTTCCCTGCCACCAAAGTTTAAAAAAGTGGCAGGAACCTTATACCTTTATCAAATGAAAGCACAGCAGCTTATGTAAATTCATGTGCAATTAAGCCCATATGTACGTAGTACCTCAAAGATGTGAGCAGCGCATCCTGATTTTCAAAGAAGAGCAACATAAGCTATGCCGCTTTTAAGATGTTCTGTTTCTCTTGGATGGTTTCAAATGGGCAAGTCAAATAATTACTTGGGAATAAAAGCAGATGGTTGTCTAACGTTTTCTCCATTCCTTTCTCTAGAACAGGCACCCCATGCTTTCAGTACCTAATTCATAATTTTGAGCCCACATGGGCAGGTGGGGAATATTTTGCAATTCAATTTTCTGTTTTAACAGCTGGGAACTAACGCCACAAAGGGGAAGGGATGTTACATACTACATACTGCTAAATTCTCTCCAATGTGGCATTCATGAAGAGTGATAGAGAGAAGGAAAGAGAAAGAAAGAAAGAAAGAAAGAAAGAAAGAAAGAAAGAAAGAGAAAGAAAGGGAAAGTAAGGAAATGAAGAGGAAAAAAAGGAGAGAAGAAAGAAGGAAGAATAGGAAAGTTATAGAAAGGTGAGGAAGGACGGAAGGAAAGGGAGGAAGGTGGAAAAAAACTAAGGAGGAAGGAATGACTGAAGAAAATATGGAAAAAAGTAAACAAGGGAGAAAATAAAGAGAGAAAGAGAGAGAGGGTGAGAGAGAAAGAGAAAGAAAAAGATTATAAGAAAGAAAGAGAGAGAAAGAAAAAGTTAAAGAGAGAGAGAAAGAGAAAAGAGAGAGAGAAAGTTGGAAGGAAAGAAAGAGAGAAGGAAAGAGACAAAGAAAGAAAAAGACAGAGAGAGAGAGAAGGAGAGAGAGAGAGAAAGAGAGATAAGTAAAAAGATACAGAAAGAGCGAGAGACATAAAGGAGAGAGAAAGGAAGGAAGGAAGGAAAGAAAGAAAGAAAGAAAGAAGAGGGGAGGGAGAGAGAGAGGAAGAGGGAGATAGAGGGAAAAGAGGAAAAGAGATAAAAAAAGAAAAAGAGAGGGAGGGAGAATGAGAGACAGAAAGATAAAAAGATAGTAAAAGACAGAGAGAGTGAGAGAAAGAGAGAAAAAGAAAGAGTGAGAAAAAGAGAGAAGTAAAGAGAGACAGAAAGAGAAAAAGAGAGAGACAGAGAAGGAGAGAGAGAGAAGGAAAGAGACACAGAATGAGAGAGAAAGTGAAAGAGAGAGAAGATTGAAAGAGAAAAAAAGAAAGAGTGAGAAAAAAGAAAGAAGGAAAGAGTGAAGGAAAGAAAGAGAGATGGAAAGAGAGACAGAAAGAAAGAAAAAGACGGAGAGAGTGAGATAAAGATAGAAAGAAAGAGAGAAGGATAGAAAGAGAAGGAAAGATAGATATATGGAAAGAAAAAGACAGAGAGACTAAGAAAGAAAGAAAGAGAGAGAGAGAGAGAGAGAGAGAGAAGGGGAGAGAGAAAGAAAGAGAGATAAGTAAAAAGATACAGAAAGAGAGTGAGCCAGAAAGAGAGAGGAAAGAAATACAAAAAGAGACAAAGGGAGATGGGGAGAGAGAGAGAGAGAGGGTGAGGGGAAAAGTAAGAGTGAGAAAAAGAGTGAAGGAAAGAAAGAGAGAGAGAGGGAAAGAGAGAGGGAGGGAGAGAAAAAGAAAGAAAAAGATTCCCTATAAGAAAGAGAGAGAAAGAAAGAAAAAGTGAAAGAGAGAGAGAGAGAAGACAGAGAGAGATAAGTCAAAAAAATACTGCTAAATTCTCTCCAGTGTGGCATTCGTGAAGAGTGATAGAGAGAAGGAGAGAGAGAGAAAGAAAGTAAGAAAGAAAGAAAGAAAGAAAAAAGAGAAAGAGATATAGAGAGAGAGAAGGAAAGAAAGAAGGAAAGAGAGAAAGAAAGAAAGAAAGAAAGAAAGAGAGAAAAGGAAGGGAAAGGAAGGAAATGAAGAGGATAAAAAGGAGAGAAGAAGGAAGGAAGAATAGGAAAGGAATAGAAAGGTAAGGAAGGACAGAAGGAAAAGGAGGAATGTGGAAAAAAACGAAGGAGGAAGGCATGACTGAAGAAAATATGGAAAAAAAGTAAAAGAGGGAGAAAATAAAGGATGGAAGTGGAAAGAAAGAAAGAAAAGGAATGCGAAAAGAGAGGAAGGGGAGGGAACGGAAGAAAGGAAAGAAAATTCCTTCTTTCCTTTCTTCCGTTCCCTCCCCTTCCTCCCTTCTCGCATTCCTTCTCTACTAAAAAAGGAATTGAAAAGAATGGAAAGGAAGAAAGGGGAGTGAGGGAAGTATGGAAGAAAGGAAGGCGAGAAGGGATTCAGGAAGGAAGGGAAGGGACCTTTTCTCAAGGAAGAAAGGAAGGGGATGAAAGAAAGGAAATATGAGGGAGGAAGGAAGGAGGGAAAGAGGGAGAAATTAAGGGAGGGAAGATGGAGTGAAGGGAAGAAGAAAAGAATGAAGGAAGGAAACAAAGGAAGGAAGGGGAGGGAGGGAAGGAAGAAAGAAGAGAAGGAAGGAGTGGAAGGAAGGACTGGAAGAAGGATAGGAAAAGAAGAAAGGAAAGAAAAGGAAAGGAAAAGAAAGTAAAGGAAAGAGAAAAGAAGAAATAAGTGAAAGAAGGAAGTGAAAAAAGGATGGAAGGAAGAAAGGAAAAAAGAAAAGAAGGACTGGAATGTAGGAAGAAAGGTGAAGGAGGGAAAGTAACTTTTCTTAAGGAATTAACGAAAAACAGAAGGGGAGGGAGGCAGGAAAAGAAGATAAAAATGGAAAGGGAGGAAGGGAAAGAAACAACTGAAGAAAAAAGGGAAGGATAAGAAGAAAGAAAGGAAAAGAAAGGAAGAGTAAGGAAGAAGAATGGAAATTTTATTAAGGGAAGAAAGGATGGATAAAAAAAGGTGATATGAAAGGGAGGAAGGGAAGGGAGGAAAGCGTGAGAGTGTGAAGGAAGGAAAGAATAAGTGATGTTTCCATAAAATAAAGGAATGAACGTAAGAAATGAGGAGAGGAATGGAAAGGAAAGGAAAGGGAGGGATGAAAATAGTAAAAAGGGTAGGAAAGGAAGGAAGGAAAATAAGATAAGGAAGGAAGGGTATGGAAGGGAGGGGAGGAAGAGAAGGAAGGAAGAAAAAAAGGATGAAAGGAGGAAACGGAGGGAAGGAAGTGAATTGAACGGAAAGGAAATGAAAGGAATGGAATAGAATGGAGGGAGGAAGAAATAGTAGTAAAGAAAGGAAGGAAGGAAGATAAGACAGAAAAGAATGGAAGGGGAAGGAAGGAAGTTATGATGTAAGGAAGGAAGGGAAAGAAGGAATTAAGGAAGGAAGAATCAGAAAGGGGTTAGAAGGAATTTCTTTCGAAAGGGAAAGATTTACTGTAACCTGAAAGAACATTGTCCCACCAAAGGTAAACACCCAAAAACACTTTTACAGAGATATTAAGTTTTTAAGGAATTATTTGAAATATCTCTGTACCAGATTCTCTTTCCCAGATCTTGAAAAGAAGTAGCAGTTGGAAAATAGACAGATAAGAAAACCAAGCTGTATTGTAATCCCAGCACGTCTCAATTTCTTTAATTCATACTTTGATTTCTTTCTTCCCTCCCCTTCCTTTCCTTTCTTTTTTCCTTTACTTTTTCCCTTTCCTTTTTCCTTTCATCTCAAGAAAGAAAGAAAGAGACAGCAAGAGTGAGAAAATGAGAGAAAGAAAGAGAGAAGGAACGAAAGAGAGGGAGAGAGAGGAAGAGACAAAAAGAAAGAGTAAGAAAAAGAGAGAAGGAAAGCAAGAGAGAGAGAGAGAGATGAAGAGAGAGAAAGATAATGAGAGAGAAGAAAAGAAAGAGAAAAGAAAGAAAAAGAGGCAGAGAGAAGAAAAAAAAGAGAGAGGGAAAGAAAGAGAGAAGGAAAGAAAGAGCTAAAGAGAGAGAGAGAGAGAGAGAGAAGGAAAGAAAGAAAGAAAGAAAAAGAGAGAAGGAAAAAGAGAAGGAAAGCGAGAGAGAGAGAGAGAGAGAGAGAGAGAGAGAATGAGAGAGAAGGAAAGAAAGAGAAAGAAAGAAAAAGAGGAAGAGAGAAGGAAAGAAAGAGCTAAAGAGAGAGATAGAGAGAGAAGAAAAAAAGAAAGAAAAAAGAAACAAAGAAAGAAAAAGTAAGGAAAGAATGTTTTTAACCTAATATTGGGCGTGTGCTGAGGGTCTCTTTGGACTTCATGTTTGCTCATTTCGGACTGGCACCTAACATGCTAAATTTCTCTGTATCAAAACCCCATTAGCTGATCAAAGTCAAAATGTCTCTCTCACACAATCTCACACAAATAAATTCTGCTGAGAATTTGGTAAGCATAAGATGTGGTTTTAGTTGTAAGCAACATCAAAAAAACTTGTCCATTCAGAAAACAGAATTATTGACCTGTAGAATGCAGAGATTACGTCAGCAAAGCCCAAACTTTTCCTGCTACCTCAAGGTCAGTTCTTGCATCAGGCAGAGGCATGTTGGCATTATTGTTGGCAGCAGGACTCGGTCTGGTAAGACAAATAGCGTATAGCTATGACCATCATCATTAAATAAAAAGAAAGGGAGGGGAGGAAAGAAAAAAGGATAAAGGAAGGACAGAAAGAAAAAAGAAAGGATGGAAGGTTAGGGAGGATGGAAGGAAAAAAGAAATGAAGGAAGGGAGGGAAGGAAGAAAATGGAGGGAAGCAAGAGATGGAAAAAAATAAGTAAAGATGGGAGAAAGGAACGATGGAGTGAAGGAAAGAAAAAAAGAGTAGAAGAATGTAAGGAAATAAAGAAGGGAGAATTTAGAATGAAGGAAGGAGTGAGGAAAGAAGTAGTGTAAAGGAAGGGGAGGAAAGGAAAAGATGGAAGGGAAGAAAAGAAAGAAGTACAGTAAGGGTATGAACGGTGGGAAGAAAGGGGAGGGAGATAATAAAGAAAGGAAAGAAAAGAAAAGATGAAAAGGAAGGAATAGGAGGGAGGATAGAAGAAAAAAAAGAAAAGGCGTGAAGGAAGTAAGGACAGGAAAGAATGAAGGAATGAAGAAGGAAGGAGGAGAGGGAAGGATGGAAAATAGGAAGAAGGGGTGAAATGAAGATGGAGTGAAGCAAAGAAGAAAAGAAAGAAGCATACACAGGAAGGAAAGGGAGGGAAGAAAATAGGTGTAATGCACCCAAGGACAGAAAGAAAGAAGGAAACGAAAAGAAGAAAGCAAAGGAAAAGAATGCAAAAGCCAGGATGCCTCTGCCGAACATATTAAGACTGCTTCTATACAATAATGAGCCTATCCCTTCCTATCATATCCTTCATCCCTTCCTTCCGTTACTCCCCTTTCCTCCTTACTTTCTGCATTTCATTGCTTTATTTTTTTCCTTCATTCCTTCCTTCCTCCTTTCTTTGTTCCTTCTTTTCTTCCTTCCCTTCCTCTCCCCTCTTTACCTTCTTCCTTCCTCCCCTCCCTTCCTTCCTTCCTTTCCTTTCTTCCTTTTTTCCTTCACTTCACACGTTCCTTTCCTCCCTCCTTTTTCTTTCTTCCTTCCTTCTCTTCCTTTTAACCCCTTTCCTATTGTTTTCTCCTTTCTTTCTTTCTTCCTTCTATTCTGCCATCCTTCCTTTCTTTCTTCCTTCCTTCCTTCATTCCTCCCTCCCATTCCTTTCTTCTCTTCCTTCTACTAACCCTTTCCCTAAACTTCTTTCCTTCCATCTTTCCTTTCTTTTTTTTCCATCCTTCCTTCCTTTCTTCCCTTCCTTGGAAGGATCCATTCCTTTCCTATCTTTTCTTCCTTCCTTTCTTCCCTTCCTACTATTTCTTCCTTCCCTATTTTCCTTTTCTTTTTTTCTTCCCATTTTTTTTCTTCTTTTTATCCCCTCTCTTTTCTTCCTTTCTTTTTTTCTTCCTTTCTTTCCAGTGTTTCATTGCTTTCTTGTTTCCTTCATTCCTTCATCCCTCTTTTCCTTTCCTTTCCTTTTTTTTCTTCCCATGTTCCATCCTTCCTTCATTCTTTCCTTCCTTCTTTATATCTTTCTTCCTTCCCTTCCTTGCCTCCCATCCTTCCTTCCTTTTTTCTTCCTTCCTTCTCTTCATTTCTTTCCTTTCATAACTTTTCTTCTTTTCTATCTTTCTTCACTTTCCTACTACTCCTTCCCTCTTTTTGCTTTCTTTTCCTTTTTTCCCTTCCTTCTTTCCCATTCTCCCTTCTTTAATTCCTCTCTTTCATTGCATTCTTTTTCCTTCATTCCTTCCTCCCTCTTTTCCGTTCCTTTCCTTTTTTTCCTTCCCACGTTCCTTCCTTCTTTCCTTTCTTCCTTTCATCCCCTCTCTCCCCTTTTATCTCCCTTCATTCTTTTTTTCCTTCCTTATTTCTTCCTTTTTCCCTCCCCTTCCTTCCATCCTTTCTTTCCTCCCTTTGCTTTTCTTCATTTCTTTCCTTTCTTCCCTTCCTTTCTCACCTTCCTTTGTTTTTGTTCTTTTTCCCTTCCAAATTTCTATCCTCCCTCCTCTTCCTTCCTTTTCATCTTTTCTTTCCTTTCTTTTTATTTCCTCCCTCCCCTTTCTTCCCACCGTTCATATCCTTACTTCTTTCCTTTCTTCTTTTTTTCCTTCCTTCCCTTCCTCTGTTTTATTTTCTTCCTTCCATTCCTTCTAACCCTTTCCTCCTTAGTTTTTTCCTCCTTTCTTATCTTCTCTTCCTAGGAAATAGCTTCCTAAGGAAGGAAGGAAAGCAGGAAAGAAAAAGAAAGGGAGGAAGGAAAGAAAGATGAAAGAAAGATGGAGGGAAGGAAGGAAGGATGGGAAGGAAGAAAGTAAAGAAAGGAAAGAACGTGGGAAGAGAAAGGAAGGAACAAAAAGGGAGGGGAGGGGAGGGGAAGGGATGCTAGGAAGGATAAAGGAAAAGAAAAAAATAGTAAAGAAGGGAGACGGATGGAACTGTAAGAAGGGAAGAAAGGAAGGAAGTAAAAGAAGGGAAAGGAAGGAAGGGGAGGAAAGTAGAAAATGATGGAAATATGGAATGAAGGAGAGGGAGGAAGGAATGAAATGAAGGAAGCGAAGGAAGAAAGTGGTGGAAAGGGAGGGAAAGATAGGAATAAGGATAAAAAAAGGATGGAATAAAGTAAAGGAAAGATGGAAGAAAAGAAATTAAGGAAGGGAAGGATGAAGGGAGGAAGGAAGGAAAGGTAGTGAAGATAAAAAAAAAATCAAATAAAAAATAGAAAGCAAAGTGGGGAATGGAAGAAAGGAAGGAATGAAGAGAAGAATTAAGGAAATAAAGAAGGAAGGAAAAGTAAGAAAGAAAAAAAGTAAGAGAGGGGAGGGAAAAAGGAAGGAGAGATTGAAGAAAGGAAAGAAAAGCAAGGGAAGGAAGGAAGGAAGAAAAGAATGAAGGATGGAAAGGAAAGGAATATGGGAAGAAAAAGGAAAAGAAAGGAATAAAGAGGAAGAATTATGGAAAAGAGATAGATAAGGAGCGAATTGCTCGCATGCCTGCTTGCCAAATGTTTGAGGAAAAACATTTACCAAATTCCAAATATGTTTTTGTGTACTGAATAATTTTAGCAAAAGTGAGCAGTCTAATCTTTTGGTACCTCTGGCCGTACAGCTTTCAGCTAACTTAACCCATGCTCCCAGAACAACAGTTGCTCAATGAATTACGCAACCACTACACTACGGAAATTGGAAAGACAAAGGTTTATCGTGGGACCAGAACATCTAAAGATGTCCCATTGCAGATTAGTTTGCAAAATCGTTTTTGTAAACAAAATTTAAGACAAAACTTGTTTTAGGAAATACCGTATTTTCCGGTATATAAGGCGACCCCCTAATTTTCCAGTTAAAACATAGGTTTTGGGCTATACTCACCGTATAAGACTACCCCCCTTCCGAGGCAACACCATTTAAAAACATCAGATTTTTTAATTGAAATGGTTATGACTTACCGGTACTTAAAATCCTTCAAAAACCTCATGTTCATCCTCTGACATCATAAGTTCATGAATGACATCTTGTGATATATTTGTAAGACAGTCATCATATGGATCAAATTCCAAATCAGATGGTTACCACTGGATGTGTGCTAATACGGTAGATAAACGATAAAGGTATGCAGCGCTTTAAGATTAAACATAAATGAGTAGATAACAATGATAAAAAGTTCAGATATGATATGATAAGAAGCTTCTAGGATATCACAGCATGTAGATCAAACAGAGTAAACGTGACTTCTGTGATGTATCGGCATCTGATAAACTGGAATGCTCGTGACTCTTGTGGTAATTATACTGAGAGTAGGTTGCACTAACCAGATGCATAAGCAGATGAAGCATGGAGTAATTAAGACCTACTCCTAGTACTCTGTACATAGGTCACTGGATAGGTAGTTGTCATCTCAAATCTTGCCACTAGGTGTCATATCTCCCAGGACAGACAAAGGCAGGAAATCCACAGACAACAGCAACAGCCAATGGAGGTATTAACCAGGTCATCAGCCAGCAGATGGACAGGATATATATGACCACCTTCAAAAGAGGCCCGGGCTCCCTCAGTATAAGAAAGGAGCCACAGGCCAGAAGCTTTGATAGTGTAGCAGGTTTTATTGGTATAGTAAAACATAAGTTGAAATACACTTACAGAGAAAAATGTCCACGGCCGTCCAGCAATGGCCATGCAGTATGTAAAGATATCTGGGGGGCACCTCCCTGACACGTTTCGTGCGCTGTGCACGTTCTCAAAGGGGGGTGCATGAAGACAAGATCGTTTATAAATGCCGAAGCGCGCATGCGCCGCGTGATCCCGCTACGTCATCGCGGTAAAAGCGCCGCGGCCATTTTCCTGCAGTATAATGACTGCAGACAAAAAACACACAGCGCGGGCGCCTGAAGAGCCAACGGCGGCCATTATGCCTGTGATCAGTCCTGTTGAGACACAGAACAGTAAGGAGAAAAAAACACAAGTACGCCAGGAGTAGGGATGTAACCATCACCTATGACTTGCCAAGGGGGATAGTAATAGATGGCAACAAACACACAACCTGGACAGAAGAAAAAACAATATAAAGGCTATATAAGGCTAACCAGCCTGGGAATTAACCCCATAATAAAATGACTATTCAGGGAGGTTTTGCACCATAGATAGCTTAAACAGAATCATAAGGGAAAACACATTTTCTGTCAGTAAATTAAACTTAATCATTAGAAGCATATCTCGTGTCAATAAATTATAAGGTGCAAAATACTAAGGATGCAGAAATGTAAATAAAATGACAGTATTGGGTCAATAGATGAGTACATGATAAATTAATAATTGAAAGGAATTGTCTTCTCGTTCCTCTCTAGCCACTGACCCCCGTCAGTCCCTGGCCTTGATCAGTGTCTGTCCTCAGGCCTGGAGCCCCCTCTGAGACACAGGAAATGCACACAGACACAAGGTGGTATCTCAGAAGGAACAAAATTTATTCTTCCGTGTTTAAACTTATATATGAAACTTAAAACAATACATGGAAATAGAAGAACCAATCAATTGTCAGATATGCGTAAACCAATCAGAATATTACATACGTCAGTCATGCCCAATCATTTGGCATATATGTAAATTATTACTAAGTGCGTCAAACATGAACTTTTGTTCAGTATAGAAAGCAGACAATTTCCCTATTTAACACTGGCTAGAATTATTAATAATCTTGCAACAGGATATATCCAACCGCAGACTTTCAGTCTTGTGCTAGCTAAAGGAAAAAGGGGAAGTTACACCTGAAGGAAAAAGAGGAACTTTAACTCCTGACAAGAATACAGTTTAAGACAAAAAATCAATCCTTTTAAAATACTGACTTAAGTCTTAAGATGGATACTGATTCTAAGATGGAGGAGCTTTGGCTCAGAGAGACAAGATGGCGGGACATCAAACTTAAGGGCTAATCCCTTCAAACCCCCTCTTAGGTCACGCACATGACCTTACACCTTTTTTACAGGTTGGTACCTGGGGCCCTTAGTAGGTCCTTTATCAAGATACTGATTCCACATGCTTCTAGTAATGGTGGCGTCAATAAGTTTCTGCATTAAACCTCGGATGCAGGGGATACAACAGCAACCACACAGAGTTAATACTGCAGCAGCCATTACTATAGAAATCAGCATAGTTTTCATCAGGGTTCCCCATTTACCAAACCAATTTTCAAATAAACCAGCTAGTGGATTTTCTACTCCTGAGTTTTCAGCCAATTCTTCAGACAACATTTGGAGGCCTTGAAGGGCTCTAGTAATGCTTCCATCAGGAGCGGTGCTATTGGGGAAAAAAGTACAGCAGTAGGAACCAAACATTTTACATACCCCTCCTTTCTCAGCTAATAACATATCAAGAGCAATGTGGTTTTGCCAAGCAGTAAGGGATGTTGCATCAAGTTGGGCAGAGACCCCCTTTAGAGCATCTCTAGTATAGTTAACAAACCTTTGTTGATTATAATAAATGTAATTAATCCAATCCACATTTTTGTTAGGCTGTACCCATATAGCAATAGAGGCAAACCCTGCAGCAATCTGGTCCTGAGCTTTAAATTCGTCAGGGACTCCTCTTGGTACACCTATAGCATCTACTGTATGTAAACTCTATTGTCAAAGGAACCACGGGGTGCACTTCTTTTATACCTTCTAGATCTGGATTTTTCCAAGATGGGCAAGCTTCTTATCCCATCTTCTACTTTGATCATAAAGAAAGGCATGAGAAGATGGGTCAGAGCGCAGCTTCCCTTCCATCTGCTGGGGAGTCTGGCTCTGAGTCTCATATCTCCACACAGCCACCACACATCTGACAGTTGCTGCTGGTGGTCCTGAAACCATTCCTTCCGGTAGCCTTCTGCGGAGGTGCGGATGGTCTTAACACAGTAATTAGGTGGGAATGTACCTAAATCTTTACCCTTAGCATCATCATGTTCAAAGCAGGTGAAATTTCCTGGTACCGGTTTAGAGGCCAAAGGTAAATTTCGTAATCCGGTAACAGGGAACTTCTTAACAACATCAGAACATTCCTTCTCAGTGATGTTATCTTTATACATTCTAATTAGGCAGGACATATTAGTTTCTTCATCTAACAAAGGAACTGTGGCAAGTAGGGGGCGGGGATTGGCACATGAAACACAGTCTCCCTGTCCCTTACTCTTAGTGGTCCATCTCACCCATTCAATCCATTCATTTTTGTCAGAGTAACCAGTTTCAATGCTTAATCTGTCTTCTGATTGCATCACTAATCCTGTCACCTCATTATCCAGTCGATCCCTAACTTTGGGGAATGAATTGTCTATGGTATTGACATGGACTCTTGGGGAGGGTTTTACCTGTAATATGAGGTTGGCCCAGGGGTCTGTTCCTGACACAGTTATTCCCAACCTATATTCCCCACTATCTCTGACCTGTGGGTTCCTTATTGTGAAAATGATATTCCCTTGGCCTTTTGCTATAGAGATTCTTTGATAGGTGCCTATGTCCTCTAGGGGAATTCTAGCTGATTGGGTCTCCCATTTATGAGGGTCTGTTGTCCACCATATATTCTCCCAGTAACCACAGGGCTTATTCCTCCCAAACATGTACACATTATAAGGTCCAATATCATAAGTAACTTTAGTCGGGTCAAACACCTGGTTTTTAGTATGAGTAAACACTATGGTCTGATTTACATCCTCAGTAGTCAAGACTGGTGTTTCCTGTAACCCCCATCCCTTATCTTGTATTGACATTCTTCTCATCCTTCTCTTAGTGCGGGTTAGACCTCGTTTCTTTCTGACACTAGAATGTTGTGTACTATGGTTTTGTGTGTGCACTGGTTCTGCATTATCTGGGTCACTAGCTTGGATGGAGGTATTACATATACTCTTAATCACTCCATAATCATCTGGGTGATAAATACAGTTAGTTATTGTCCATACTGGGAGGAACACAGTCAGGGTTGCTAGTATTAGGAAGCAAAATGTCTGCCCAGAGTTCTGTGAGAGCATCAGAAAGGTCATCTTCTTCAAAGTATCTGAAAATAATCCGAGGTCCTCCTGCGCTATGAGAATGAATGTACTCAACCTAATCCAATAGCCGCCAGCACTCAAAACTGATACCAATCCACAGTGTCAAATAAATCATAAAAAACAGTGCAGCGCTCTAAGAAACTGTATCTGCAACTAAATGCTAATAACACAATAACATTAATAAAATTGATATAATAGTGCCAAAAAACATTTAAATTAGTGCCAAACCATAATGAAAAAGCATGAAAACAAAATCAAAAACATGAAGTGCCAAACCTTAACCATATAAATGGTGTATACACAGTTAGTAGTGATAGATTGTACTCCAAACATAACATCCAATAACGGAAATCTTAGCAGTGCTCACACAGTGCCACAAAAAAATAATAAATAAATATAGATAAATGTATCCAAAACAATGTCCTTTTAGTGAAAAACGACATAAATCATGCGATGTGCAATAGTGATGTTGAATGCAACACGTGACTGTGCCAAACTCCTCCTCGTTAGTGGCTAAATTGCCTCCTCACCTCCTCCTACTGACCCCAAGGGGCCAACAGGCTTGCAGGATCACCCTGGATCCTTAATAGACCATGACCAGCAGCTTCCTTCCTTCCCTGGATCTCCTTAGAGGGGCTCCTAATTCCCCTATTTGGTCAGGGCGGTCCTGAAGAATAATAGCTCACAATCCAGTGAGCCACAAAAAAGCCTCTAAGTGCAGTATTTCAATTTGATTCGGTTTATTAAAGAGAGTAAAAAAGGTTTCACTCACATTACAGACACTCTTTCCTCTTCCCTGATGTGTGGGTGTACTGCATATGGCTGGGACCTCTTGGGTGTAGCAAAATGGCGTCTCCCGCCGGAAATGCGTCACCACGCACCGGAACTACAAACTCGCGTACCTACGCGTTACGTCACCTTCCACTCGTGACTTCATCTGGGTATCGTGCTACGAGTGCAGTTCCTCCCTTTATACTGGACCTAATGAAATGGCTTGACTAGAGGCCCACCTCCCATGTATTCAGCTGTGCCCGCGCCATTTTCCCGGCTACTTCTCCCATTCATAACGGCGGCTATTTTCCTGACTCCCTCCTGTCATTCAGATAGCCGCATAAAGCCGTATATAATGAATAGGAGAATCTCCTATTCTGAATGGACACCACACCGTAACAAGCAGTGGCTGCAAGTCAGGAAATCCTAACTTTCTAATAGTATACACCACATTTTGGGGACTGATTTGTATATATCCATTAATAAAAACAAAGTATTCCACTAAACTTTAATATAAAAATAAAGGGATATATATAATAATGTATAGACTCATAGTCTACCAATCTGAGGGATAAACTAAGGGGACAACCATGTATTTAATACCAATAAAAAAAAAAAAAAAAAATGAAACATATAAAAATGGCTAAAATCCCTACCTCATGTAATCTACCCACACATTTACACATTAAAATATTAAAAAATAAACAAAAAAAATAAATATACTTTATAAATATACATCCACATAATTAGTACAATATATAGACCTGGTACAAAAATAATAAAACTACCTCTACCATCTCTTAAAATACTAATTAAATACATACTAAGGACTAAAACATTATTACTAATAGACCAATATTAAATATAAATGATTTAATAATACCTCAAATATAAGCTACTAATAATAATTATTGAGATAAAATAAGAATGATAACCCTTCTAGTATTCCCTCTACTATGCCTTTATAAGTTACAAATTAATCATAATGTAAAGGGAGTAAAAAAAGCATACCTAGTAGTCACTTATGAAGCTATTTAGGTCGAACTCAACATTTAACCCTTTGGGAACTAGCGTATTCATACAGTAGATCCACCTCGACTCGGCCTGGCTAAGGGATTTAATTTTATTAGTCCCCCTCCAGTGTTTTTTAGGACAACCAGGGGCTAAGAATGTTCTTAGTGATGCCCCCAGTAGCAAATTTACCCACACAAATTTTAAGAATAAGTCACTTTTTAATCCTCAAATTTCGAATAATAGTCAAATAGATGCTTTTAAGAAGATGGTTTCTAGTGATTTAGACAAATTGGACATCCCCAAGATTAAAAAGAATATTGGTATAGAAATGGGTATTAAGAGATTACAAAAGAGGGATGACTTAGTCATTCGACCAGCTGACAAGGGAGGGGGGATTGTGATCTTGTACAAAGAGCAATATCTAGGTGAGCTAGCTAATCAACTGAAGGATACCCATACCTATCACATTCTGAAAAAAGATCCCACGGTACAATACAAAAAGGAATTGGAAATACTGGTCAAAAGGGGAAAGGAGAATAAAATTTTAAATAAAAAAGAAGCTAAGTACCTGATACCAGATACATGTAGAGTACCGGTTATATACACGGTCCCCAAAATGCACAAGGATGAGAAAAACCCACCAGGGAGACCTATAGTAAATGGCATAGAATCGGTCCTGGCGAGAATGGGACAGTACATTGATGAATTCCTACAACCAGTAGTGAAGCAAATGAGGTCGTATCTGAGAGACACTAAGCAACTCTTACAGATACTGGATGAGGTTAAAGGAGGGCAGGAATTCATTATGGCCAGTGCGGACGTATCCTCACTATACACAATAATAAGCCATGATGATGCAATGGAAGCAGTAGGCTGGGGACTTAGAACATGTAGTGATCTACCCTGGGTGCAGAGGAAATTTTTGTTGGAATGTTTGGAGTTCTGCCTGAGCCACAATTACTTCTGGCATAGTAATATTTATTATAAACAGATTAAAGGAGTGGCGATGGGCGCAAGACTGGATGAGGTTAAAGGAGGGCAGGAATTCATTATGGCCAGTGCGGACGTATCCTCACTATACACAATAATAAGCCATGATGATGCAATGGAAGCAGTAGGCTGGGGACTTAGAACATGTAGTGATCTACCCTGGGTGCAGAGGAAATTTTTGTTGGAATGTTTGTAGTTCTGCCTGAGCCACAATTACTTCTGGCATAGTAATATTTATTATAAACAGATTAAAGGAGTGGCGATGGGCGCAAGATTTGCGCCGAGTGTGGCAAATATCTTCATGGGATATTGGGAAAGCAAAGATTTGTATCAAGAATACCCGGAGGAGTTGATGGTGTACAAAAGGTACATTGATGATGTGATCATCATTTGGAAGGGAGAATTGACCACCTTGTTACCTTTTCTTAATAAACTTAATGTTAATGACAAAAATATTAAATTTACATGGGAGTTCAGTAAAGAAGAAATTAATTTTTTAGATCTGAACATTAGGATCAACAATGGAGATATTGTAACTAAAACGTTTTTTATAAAGGTTGACCGCAATGGGTATATCCCTAGGGGGAGCTGTCATTACATTACTACCCATTTCTATACCAATATTCTTTTTAATCTTGGGGATGTCCAATTTGTCTAAATCACTAGAAACCATCTTCTTAAAAGCATCTATTTGACTATTATTCGAAATTTGAGGATTAAAAAGTGACTTATTCTTAAAATTTGTGTGGGTAAATTTGCTACTGGGGGCATCACTAAGAACATTCTTAGCCCCTGGTTGTCCTAAAAAACACTGGAGGGGGACTAATAAAATTAAATCCCTTAGCCAGGCCGAGTCGAGGTGGATCTACTGTATGAATACGCTAGTTCCCAAAGGGTTAAATGTTGAGTTCGACCTAAATAGCTTCATAAGTGACTACTAGGTATGCTTTTTTTACTCCCTTTACATTATGATTAATTTGTAACTTATAAAGGCATAGTAGAGGGAATACTAGAAGGGTTATCATTCTTATTTTATCTCAATAATTATTATTAGTAGCTTATATTTGAGGTATTATTAAATCATTTATATTTAATATTGGTCTATTAGTAATAATGTTTTAGTCCTTAGTATGTATTTAATTAGTATTTTAAGAGATGGTAGAGGTAGTTTTATTATTTTTGTACCAGGTCTATATATTGTACTAATTATGTGGATGTATATTTATAAAGTATATTTATTTTTTTTGTTTATTTTTTAATATTTTAATGTGTAAATGTGTGGGTAGATTACATGAGGTAGGGATTTTAGCCATTTTTATATGTTTCATTTTTTTTTTTTTTTTTATTGGTATTAAATACATGGTTGTCCCCTTAGTTTATCCCTCAGATTGGTAGACTATGAGTCTATACATTATTATATATATCCCTTTATTTTTATATTAAAGTTTAGTGGAATACTTTGTTTTTATTAATGGATATATACAAATCAGTCCCCAAAATGTGGTGTATACTATTAGAAAGTTAGGATTTCCTGACTTGCAGCCACTGCTTGTTACGGTGTGGTGTCCATTCAGAATAGGAGATTCTCCTATTCATTATATACGGCTTTATGCGGCTATCTGAATGACAGGAGGGAGTCAGGAAAATAGCCGCCGTTATGAATGGGAGAAGTAGCCGGGAAAATGGCGCGGGCACAGCTGAATACATGGGAGGTGGGCCTCTAGTCAAGCCATTGCATTAGGTCCAGTATAAAGGGAGGAACTGCACTCGTAGCACGATACCCAGATGAAGTCACGAGTGGAAGGTGACGTAACGCGTAGGTACGCGAGTTTGTAGTTCCGGTGCGTGGTGACGCATTTCCGGCGGGAGACGCCATTTTGCTACACCCAAGAGGTCCCAGCCATATGCAGTACACCCACACATCAGGGAAGAGGAAAGAGTGTCTGTAATGTGAGTGAAACCTTTTTTACTCTCTTTAATAAACCGAATCAAATTGAAATACTGCACTTAGAGGCTTTTTTGTGGCTCACTGGATTGTGAGCTATTATTCTTCAGGACCGCCCTGACCAAATAGGGGAATTAGGAGCCCCTCTAAGGAGATCCAGGGAAGGAAGGAAGCTGCTGGTCATGGTCTATTAAGGATCCAGGGTGATCCTGCAAGCCTGTTGGCCCCTTGGGGTCAGTAGGAGGAGGTGAGGAGGCAATTTAGCCACTAACGAGGAGGAGTGTGGCACAGTCACGTGTTGCATTCAACATCACTATTGCACATCGCATGATTTATGTCGTTTTTCACTAAAAGGACATTGTTTTGGATACATTTATCTATATTTATTTATTATTTTTTTGTGGCACTGTGTGAGCACTGCTAAGATTTCCGTTATTGGATGTTATGTTTGGAGTACAATCTATCACTACTAACTGTGTATACACCATTTATATGGTTAAGGTTTGGCACTTCATGTTTTTGATTTTGTTTTCATGCTTTTTCATTATGGTTTGGCACTAATTTAAATGTTTTTTGGCACTATTATATCAATTTTATTAATGTTATTGTGTTATTAGCATTTAGTTGCAGATACAGTTTCTTAGAGCGCTGCACTGTTTTTTATGATTTATTTGACACTGTGGATTGGTATCAGTTTTGAGTGCTGGCGGCTATTGGATTAGGTTGAGTACATTCATTCTCATAGCGCAGGAGGACCTCGGATTATTTTCAGATTCTTTAGTACCAATTGTTTACCTCCAGCAGCTGACAATGGAAGTATTTGGTTTTTTGGAAAATAGATCCATCAATGTGGAAGAGGTCTTTAATCAACCGCAAGGTGGGCCTATGGGTGACCTTGAGTCACATTATAGGAAATTAGGACATCTGATGGAAAAAAAAGTGTCGGTATGGTGGGATATCGTCACATATGAGAAATATCTTAAAGATAAATTAGTGCCGAGGAGATTGAGGTGGGATGTACCCATATGTGATGGACTAACAGACCCAGAGGGAATAGATGAATGGTTCAATTTTTTTCATGAAAAGGGGTTGGAACTGGTTATGTTCCTCCTTAAAAGAAAACAGAAAAAGTTGAGAGGTTTGGAGAACCAGATTGGTGAAATTAAATTAAAAATTGAACCATTGAAAGAAACCATAGAAATGCAAAATCTGACTAAACGCTTACATAAGGATCTGGAAAAAGTAGACCAGGAGATTAAATATAGGAAATCAAAAAAATACCAACGTGACCTGAATGATATGAGGAAAAATCAAATCTTTAAGTGGCAGTCTTCTCTAAATGAGGTTGAGACAGCATCAACAAATACCACTCCGGTTAAGAGTAAAGAGGAAGGGGACAAGAATCATGCACCTGTACCTAAAGATAACCATAAAGGACCTAATCAGATGGGGAATTATTATTACTTACAAACACATCGTACACCAAATAATGGGTGGAGGCCTAAAAATGGGAATATGGGATACAAGAAACCCCAAGGGAAGGGTCCTCCTTTTAATCAAAGGCCATATTTTCAAAATTATAGACCCAATTATTACCCAGCACCCAATCAGTATCCTCCACCCAGACCCTATTATCCTAGGATGCCGAATGGACAGGGTTATGACAGACAATATCAGGATGGGAGGTGGGAGTATCAGAGATATGATGAGAGAAGTCCCATCCCTATGTACAATAGGTTTGAGCCATTGAGGCCTGATTACCCTCAAGGAGATTTTTTAGAAAGGGGTATGGGGGAGAGGAGTCCACCGAGAGAAGGAAGGAGGAGCCCAGGAAGAGGAGGGGATGCAGGGCAGGCTACCAAAAGCAAAAGAAAAAGAGAATAGTGGGGGAAGGGGTGTTCAATGTGAGTGGTCTCACTTTAACTAAAGAGGAGTTACTGGTTCTCGATAAGGGCCTTAAATATGCCCCCCCTGCACCTGCGAACAAATTTAACATATATATTGATACCCAGAAATTTATTAGAAAACTCAATATAAAAAAGTATTTTTTAGGACAACCAGGGGCTAAGAATGTTCTTAGTGATGCCCCCAGTAGTAAATTTACCCACACAAATTTTAAGAATAAGTCACTTTTTAATCCTCAAATTTCGAATAATAGTCAAATAGATGCTTTTAAGAAGATGGTTTCTAGTGATTTAGACAAATTGGACAGCCCCAAGATTAAAAAGAATATTGGTATAGAAATGGGTATTAAGAGATTACAAAAGAGGGATGACTTAGTCATTAGACCAGCTGACAAGGGAGGGGGGATTGTGATCTTGTCCAAAGAGCAATATCTAGGTGAGCTAGCTAATCAACTGAAGGATACCCATACCTATCACATTCTGAAAAAAGATCCCACGGTACAATACAAAAAGGAATTGGAAATACTGGTCAAAAGGGGAAAGGAGAATAAAATTTTAAATAAAAAAGAAGCTAAGTACCTGATACCAGATACATGTAGAGTACCAGTTATATACACGGTCCCCAAAATGCACAAGGATGAGAAAAACCCACCAGGGAGACCTATAGTAAATGGCATAGAATTGGTCCTGGCGAGAATGGGACAGTACATTGATGAATTCCTACAACCAGTAGTGAAGCAAATGAGGTCGTATCTGAGAGACACTAAGCAACTCTTACAGATACTGGATGAGGTTAAAGGAGGGCAGGAATTCATTATGGCCAGTGCGGACGTATCCTCACTATACACAATAATAAGCCATGATGATGCAATGGAAGCAGTAGGCTGGGGACTTAGAACATGTAGTGATCTACCCTGGGTGCAGAGGAAATTTTTGTTGGAATGTTTGGAGTTCTGCCTGAGCCACAATTACTTCTGGCATAGTAATATTTATTATAAACAGATTAAAGGAGTGGCGATGGGCGCAAGATTTGCGCCGAGTGTGGCAAATATCTTCATGGGATATTGGGAAAGCAAAGATTTGTATCAAGAATACCCGGAGGAGTTGATGGTGTACAAAAGGTACATTGATGATGTGATCATCATTTGGAAGGGAGAATTGACCACCTTGTTACCTTTTCTTAATAAACTTAATGTTAATGACAAAAATATTAAATTTACATGGGAGTTCAGTAAAGAAGAAATTAATTTTTTAGATCTGAACATTAGGATCAACAATGGAGATATTGTAACTAAAACGTTTTTTATAAAGGTTGACCGCAATGGGTATATCCCTAGGGGGAGCTGTCATTACCCGCCGTGGATATTTAATATCCCGAAAGGACAGTTCGTTAGAATGAGAAGGAACTGTACTTATGAACAGGATTACTATGAGCAAGCGGGTTTACTGGGTTCAAGATTTGTTGAAAAAGGATATCCGGCAGAGGAAATAGAACGGAAAATAAAGGAAGTTGGTATTATGGATAGAAATATTTTCCTCAAGGATAGAGTGGATGTCAAAGGGTTCGATGCTCAAACTGCGGTTATTTTAGATTTTAATGTACATTTTAGAAAGATAGAAAATATTTATAAAAAACATTGGGACATCCTTAAGTTGGATCCGGTTATAGGAAAATTGTTACCTGATTCCCCTAGATTTATCTATAGAAGAGCCCCTACGGTTAGGACAAAGGTGGTGAAAAATGTACTAGATCCTCCCACAACAAATCATATCACTTTCCTGAATGAGAAAGGTTTTTTTCCATGTAGAAATTGTTTCACATGTTTGGCTACTAAACGCTCAAACAAGAGACGGAATAGTTTTATTGCTACTACTACTGGTCAGGAATATCGGATTAATGACTTTATATCTTGCAAAACAGAGGGGGTCGTATACTGTTTGGAGTGTGAATGTGGGCTCCAATACATAGGCAGGACGAAGAGACCACTGTGGAAAAGGCTAAGGGAGCATGTCCAGAATATTATCAAAGGGTTTCCAAAACACAGTGTTTCCAGACATTTTTCATTATATCACAACAAAGATCCCAGTGGAATTAAATTTTGGGGGATTGAGAAGTTTAGGAAACACTGGAGGGGGACTAATAAAATTAAATCCCTTAGCCAGGCCGAGTCGAGGTGGATCTACTGTATGAATACGCTAGTTCCCAAAGGGTTAAATGTTGAGTTCGACCTAAATAGCTTCATAAGTGACTACTAGGTATGCTTTTTTTACTCCCTTTACATTATGATTAATTTGTAACTTATAAAGGCATAGTAGAGGGAATACTAGAAGGGTTATCATTCTTATTTTATCTCAATAATTATTATTAGTAGCTTATATTTGAGGCATTATTAAATCATTTATATTTAATATTGGTCTATTAGTAATAATGTTTTAGTCCTTAGTATGTATTTAATTAGTATTTTAAGAGATGGTAGAGGTAGTTTTATTATTTTTGTACCAGGTCTATATATTGTACTAATTATGTGGATGTATATTTATAAAGTATATTTATTTTTTTTGTTTATTTTTTAATATTTTAATGTGTAAATGTGTGGGTAGATTACATGAGGTAGGGATTTTAGCCATTTTTATATGTTTCATTTTTTTTTTTTTTTTTTATTGGTATTAAATACATGGTTGTCCCCTTAGTTTATCCCTCAGATTGGTAGACTATGAGTCTATATATTATTATATATATCCCTTTATTTTTATATTAAAGTTTAGTGGAATACTTTGTTTTTATTAATGGATATATACAAATCAGTCCCCGAAATGTGGTGTATACTATTAGAAAGTTAGGATTTCCTGACTTGCAGCCACTGCTTGTTACGGTGTGGTGTCCATTCAGAATAGGAGATTCTCCTATTCATTATATACGGCTTTATGCGGCTATCTGAATGACAGGAGGGAGTCAGGAAAATAGCCGCCGTTATGAATGGGAGAAGTAGCCGGGAAAATGGCGCGGGCACAGCTGAATACATGGGAGGTGGGCCTCTAGTCAAGCCATTGCATTAGGTCCAGTATAAAGGGAGGAACTGCACTCGTAGCACGATACCCAGATGAAGTCACGAGTGGAAGGTGACGTAACGCGTAGGTACGCGAGTTTGTAGTTCCGGTGCGTGGTGACGCATTTCCGGCGGGAGACGCCATTTTGCTACACCCAAGAGGTCCCAGCCACATGCAGTACACCCACACATCAGGGAAGAGGAAAGAGTGTCTGTAATGTGAGTGAAACCTTTTTTACTCTCTTTAATAAACCGAATCAAATTGAAATACTGCACTTAGAGGCTTTTTTGTGGCTCACTGGATTGTGAGCTATTATTCTTCAGGACCGCCCTGACCAAATAGGGGAATTAGGAGCCCCTCTAAGGAGATCCAGGGAAGGAAGGAAGCTGCTGGTCATGGTCTATTAAGGATCCAGGGTGATCCTGCAAGCCTGTTGGCCCCTTGGGGTCAGTAGGAGGAGGTGAGGAGGCAATTTAGCCACTAACGTGGAGGAGTTTGGCACAGTCACGTGTTGCATTCAACATCACTATTGCACATCGCATGATTTATGTCGTTTTTCACTAAAAGGACATTGTTTTGGATACATTTATCTATATTTATTTATTATTTTTTTGTGGCACTGTGTGAGCACTGCTAAGATTTCCGTTATTGGATGTTATGTTTGGAGTACAATCTATCACTACTAACTGTGTATACACCATTTATATGGTTAAGGTTTGGCACTTCATGTTTTTGATTTTGTTTTCATGCTTTTTCATTATGGTTTGGCACTAATTTAAATGTTTTTTGGCACTATTATATCAATTTTATTAATGTTATTGTGTTATTAGCATTTAGTTGCAGATACAGTTTCTTAGAGCGCTGCACTGTTTTTTATGATCTTCTTCAAAGACTTTTACACCGGCTTCACTTCCTTTTTCTTCTTCTGTATCTGTGTCTTTGCCTTTGTCTTGCTTCTTAGGGGCTTGGTTCACCCTTTTTACATGACTGGCATGGATCCAGGCCTTGGAATCCTCAGTCAGGACAGCGGTCCTGGTGACAGCGATCACAGAAGTGGGGGGTCCAAAGGGATACTCTTGCTTCCGATTCCTATGGAGGGCTTGTATCACCACACGGTCCCCGACTTGGAAAGAGTGAGTTGGTTCCTGTGAAGAAAGAGGAAAGGTGCGAGCAACATTTCTTTCAACCTTGTCCAAAGTTTCAATAAGTTTTCTCACATATTCCTCCTGAATCAATTCCAAATCCCCTCTTTCTACCATGAGTGGCTGTCTGGCCCAGGGAGTGGGAAAGGGCCTACCCACTAGAACCTCAAAGGGGGAGTAACCTGTCTTTTTAGAAGGAGTCATCCTTACCTCTGCCAAGACTGCAGGCAGTACTTTCTTCCAGTTTGCATAGGTACCTCCAGTAGCTTTTCTAATTTTATCCTTGATGGTCCTATTCATCCTTTCCACTATACCTGAGCTCTGAGGGTGGTAAGGAATGTGAAACTTCCACTCAATTTTGAGTGTTTTCACCAAATCCTGACATACCTTGGCCACAAATGCTGGGCCGTTGTCAGAATTAATCTGGAGTGGACATCCCCACCTGGGAATAATTTCCCGTGTGAGGATCCTCACTACAGTTTTGGCATCTTCTTTTGTGGTTACAAAGCTTTCTACCCAGCGGCTAAACATGTCCACAATTACCAAAAGATATTCTTGTCTTTTTCCTACCTTTGGCATGTGTGTAAAGTCTACTTGTAGGTGGGTAAAAGGTGTTGATGGGTATGTCAGGTGTTCATGTCTTGCCTTGTGAGGATTGTTTGGGTTATTCCTTATGCATGTAATGCATCTAGACACATATGATTTTACCAAAGAGGGAAGGCCAGGAATGAAAAAATCATTATCCAGCAGTTCACATGTAACCTGCCATCCCCTGTGACCTACTCCATGATACTGTGAGATGAACAGAGGTGCACTGGCCTTTGGAATGCATGGTCTCCCCTCTGTGGCACAAAGTCCAGTTTGTGGATCTTTGGTCACACCAGCTGCATTCCACTGCTTAATATCTTCTGAGGTAGCATATGTCTGTAAATCCTGCAATGTTTGATCCAACAGTGGCATTTCAGGGGTGAGCATTGGCATCTGGATCATGGCAGGCTGGGTAAGGGCCGCCTCTTTTGCTACTTTGTCAGCTAGAGCATTTCCCTTTGCAATATCAGTTTGTTCATTTGTGTGTGCCCTACAGTGTAGGATAGCAAGGGATCTTGGCAGTTGTATGGCTTTGAGTAAAGCCTTCACCAGAGATGAATGTGAGATGGATTTTCCATCTGCTGCAATGAATCCTCTCTTTTCCCAAATTATTCCAAAATCGTGGCACACGCCAAACGCATATCTGGAATCTGTGTAAATATTTACATCCTGTCCCTCAAAAAGCTGACATGCTCTTGTAAGGGCTATCAGTTCAGCGGCCTGAGCTGACTGGTATGGGATGGGTTTTGCTTCAAGTACTTTATCTGGCAACTGCAACACCGCATATCCTGCATGGTAAACAGTGTCAGTGGGTCTCAAGCAAGAGCCATCTACAAAAACATTCTGTGCCTCTGGAAGAGCCACAGAAGACATATCCTGTCTTGGGGAGGTGTCCTGATGAATCAATTCCAGGCAATCATGCTGTGGAACAACTTCATCCTGCTCTCCCTTTAAGCCTAATAAGGCATTCAAAATTGGAGCTGGACCTGAAGTGGGAGAGGTATATTTTATTCTCAACTTAGGGTTTGACAACAGTATAACCTCATATCCACTAAGTCTCTGGGCTGACATGTGTTGGGTATGTATATTCTTGAGTAGAATAGACACATTGTGGTGGTATGTAAGGTGGTCTCATGTCCCAGAGTGAGTGACGTAGCCATTTGGACCACCATAGCGCATGATGCTAGTGCTCTGAGACACGCAGGCATGCCTTGGACCTGTACTGGAACCATTTTTGAGAAAAAAGCAACAGGGCGGAGTTTTCCTCCATGCTCCTGGGCCAGGACCTCTGCCATAGTTTTACAATTTTCCCTAGCATACAGATGAAACATTTGATCATATGCGGGCAGACCAAGACCAGGGGCTATTACCATAGCATTTTTCAGATACACAAAAGCATTGCACATATCATCTGACCATTTCACAAGATCTGACATTTCTGAACCTGTGGCTTGTCTCAAAATGTTGTCATAGTAGGAACAGTCAGGTATCCATTGGCGGCAGTAACCAATCATACCAAGAAAGGTGAGCATGTCTTTCTTGGTCAATGGGCGGGGCAGACCCATAAGAGCCGCAGCTCTTTTGTGGCTGACTTTCCTTTCACCTTTTGTGAGAACAAAACCAAGGTATTCAACAGTTTTCTGACACCATTGTAGCTTTTTCTTAGACACTTTATGACCACATTCACATAACCAGTTCATGAGATCTACACTATCCCCCTGGCTGGCTGCCCGATTAACACTACAGAGAAACAAATCATCTGCGTATTGAACCAAAACTGAACAATGGCGAGGAGTCCATGGCTTTAAGGTAGCCTGGAGGACGACAGAGAAGACCACAGGCGAATCTACATACCCTTGCGGTAACTTACACCAAGCAAGGGTCTTTCTCCTGTAATGAAACGCAGAAATTGGGCGTGTCTCCTTGGCAACAGGGATTGAAAAAAATGCATTTGTCAGATCAATCACTGTGAAAAACTCAGCATCAGCTGGGATGGAGGAAATGAGTGTTGGTACATCAGGCACTATTGGAGCAATGGGAATCACAAGATCATTAATGGCCCTCAGGTCCTGCACAAATCTGTAAGAGCCGTCCGGCTTCTTAACTGGATTTATTGGGCTGTTGTATGGTGAAATCACCTCTTCAAGGACTCCTTCCTTGAGAAAGTGTTCCACCATGGGCGCTATTCCTTCCTCCTTTTCTTTTGACAAAGGGTATTGTTTGTGAAACACAGGTTGAGCCCATGGCTTCAGTGTGGCCTTATATGGAGTGCAGGAAATGGATCCCACATCCAAGGCACTTTTTGCCCAAACTCTGTCATTAATTGTTCCAGCAGGAAATGAGGGGTCTTCTTTAGTAATCATTGTCATGGCAGGGATGATTGGCATTTTGGCAGAGTGAGCCACAATACCACCTCTCTTTGTGGATTTCAAGTTGATGTTCAACTCTCCCATGAGGTCTCTACCTAACAAATTAACTGGACAATTGGGTATGATTCTGAATGAGTGATCTAGCAGAGTGATTCCCTGTATGGGGTCAAAAATTGGAAGAGGCGGTGTTTTATAAGTCTTGGTCAGTATCCCATTTATTCCCATGGAAGGTTCAGCATTCATTACCTCTCCCTTATAATAATCCTCACTCAGACTCGAACGAGCGGCCCCGGAGTCCAACAAAAATGGGATTAATTTGCCCTGTATATGTAAGGATACAAGGGGTTGTTCCTTATAAGAATGAGAGACAAGCGGGAATGCTGGGATACCACCTTCTGGGCACCTTCATTTATTTTGTGATTGTGTCTGCCAAGAGATAGGAAACCTCACATTCTGCTGTGGGAGGTCCCTTTGTGGTTGGCCTGGGGAGGGGCTATGCTGGGCGTGGTCCTGAGTTTCATATGGACATTGATTTCTCCAATGATCCTCAGCCCCACAGTTGAAACAACCCGTGTCCCGTCCCCTATTATTCCTCCCTCTTCCCCTAAACCGACCTCTGCCTCGGTTATTGAAACCACCCCTTCTCTTGTACGGCGGGTTTGTGTGGGGAAAAGGATCTTCCTGAAAATGATTGGCCACCGCCTTGGGTATCTCTAGACATCCGGCAGCATCTTTCTCAGTCAATTTCAATTGAAATTGTTCTCTGGTACAAGTGGGCCATTCAGAAATCATCTGTTTTACAGTTAACATGACACTGGGTTTTAGATTGGACAGGAAAGTCTGAATCAGTAGACTATGCATGGTGTCTTGCAATGTCAGTCCTGCCTCTTGTGTCCATGTCTCATTAAATCTTTTCCAAAAATCTAACACAGTTTCTGCTGACTTTTGCTTGCAGGCTACTGCGGTAGGGAGGGAGGATCTAGATTGGAAAGCTCGTTCCATTTCTTCTGAGACCTCTCTCCACATATTGTCCCTACCATCTTCTGTGTCTAATTTATAATTTGTGGCAGTAATGTCGCCTGCTTCTAGGATGGATATGGTCCCAACATTACCCCAATTCCAAGGGGAAGTTTGTCCCAATATTCCATCGAGGATAAGACGCATATCCTCTTGTGTGTAATTTCTACCTTTACATGCTTTCTTCAAATAGCTTACAGTAGCCGTTGAAGAAACAGTGGGTCTTGGACAATGTTTGACAATCCTATTTATGTCTTCTATCTCAATGGGTTTCTTTAATAGATTGTCTCCTATTGTCATGAAGGGCATCTGTTGTGTATTGGAATCAATACCATATTGGGTATTATGGCGTGTGTGTGATGGACTTAGCATGTCCACTATACCTAGACTATTAGCCGCTCTGAACAGCAGAGAGCCTGAACTAGCGGATTCATCAACAAGTGAGTCATCTGCTTCAGTAGTTGAAGAAACAGCTATTCCCCCTGTCGCTCCCTGTGTGGTAGGAATTTGAACCACACCCTGGGAGGGCGCGGGAGTTTGAACTGTACTAGGCTGTGTGGTAGAAATGTGAACAGCACTAGGTATTTGAGGGGTCTGTGGAAGTGTTGGTGCTGGAGGTGCAGTGGGGTGCTGGACTGCATAATGTCCGGCTAAAAAATCAATATCTTCTTCAGTAAGAGATGGATAAAGTTTTGTGGGCTGTGGGACAGGTGGGACATATGGGGGAGGGAATGGCATGAGAGGGTGTGTGGGTCTGTCTATTTCTGACTCTAATGCATGTCTTTTAGTGGCATCTACATTTCTAGCTTTGGCTTTATTTTGTTTCCCAGTTTGTCTATGAAACCAGAGAGGGGCAAATTCTAACCAATTTTGTCCTCCTCTGGCCATATATTTCTGATCCCACGCAGGATCTCCCTCATACCATGGAAAAGCCTGTTTATCCCCCAGACAGAGACCCCTAACCATATCCATATGAAAAGTATCATTACTCCCATCACGGGGGAACGGGTCAACACTTCCCATGAATTCACTCCAGTCTGCTAATTTATCCACCCAGGGGTTAACTAGATAGTAATCTGTCCCACAGATACGGGCTACATAATCTTTACATATCTCACCAACATTTGGGGGGGGGGAAGTTTATCCTTACTTCAACCACTTCCCATTTTTTACACTTACAAAGGTCTGTGTTACAAATCTGTCCTATAGGCTGTCCCAAAAGACAGGGGTCAACTTCCAAATGACAATTTACTTTTTAAAAATGTCTGGACTTGAGATATTTATTGGGTCTTTCTCTAGTGGTTGACTAAAAGTGGAGATTATAACCTGGATATACAATACTTCTAATAATATCCTGACTCTGACTAACTCCCACTTTTTCTAACAATAAGCCTACAACACAATTTGAACAAGACATTCACATAGGCACCCAACTCAGTGTCACTATGCTATCACCTTCTCCAGGTCATCAACCAATAAGGTTTAGCTGAAGGGGTGGGGCGTCTTACACTGAAATTGACAATACCTTCAGTAACCGCTGGTCCATACACTTACCACCTGGACACTTGTGTCACACAAACAAATTATCTTATACTTCTATGCGATAGGAAGAAAAGCAAAGAGTTGCAGGACAGAACTGATCAACCCCGGACTTTTTCTGGTTTCTTCTCAAAGAAACTCTTTTCAGTCCCTTCTCATAAGAGACTTTGCAGTTCCCAAACCTGCTTTGGTCTTTTCCAAAAGACCTTGTGCTTCCCACAGCACTCTGCGCCTGGCCACTGGCGTCTTATGACGCGAGGTCCAGTGCTACAATAGGGCATGAAATTTTAATCAGAGCCTTACGGTAAGACAGACTTATTTGGCAGAATGACAAAAAATCTTACTTACCGAAAGGGTGATTATCTCATCCCGGACACGAGCCCCCAATTGAAAGGAATTGTCTTCTCGTTCCTCTCTAGCCACTGACCCCCGTCAGTCCCTGGCCTTGATCAGTGTCTGTCCTCAGGCCTGGAGCCCCCTCTGAGACACAGGAAATGCACACAGACACAAGGTGGTATCTCAGAAGGAACTGATTTTATTCTTCCGTGTTTAAACTTATACATGAAACTTGAAACAATACATGGAAATAGAAGAACCAATCAATTGTCAGATATGCGTAAACCAATCAGAATATTACATACGTCAGTCATGCCCAATCATTTGGCATATATGTAAATTATTACTAAGTGCGTCAAACATGAACTTTTGTTCAGTATAGAAAGCAGACAATTTCCCTATTTAACACTGGCTAGAATTATTAATAATCTTGCAACAGGATATATCCAACCGCAGACTTTCAGTCTTGTGCTAGCTAAAGGAAAAAGGGGAAGTTACACCTGAAGGAAAAAGAGGAACTTTAACTCCTGACAAGAATACAGTTTAAGACAAAAAATCAATCCTTTTAAAATACTGACTTAAGTCTTAAGATGGATACTGATTCTAAGATGGAGGAGCTTTGGCTCAGAGAAACAAGATGGCGGGACATCAAACTTAAGGGCTAATCCCTTCAATAATAACATATGATAAATGAATACAGATAAATAGCCATAAAATGCTCAATATTAAAACAATGTAGTTTCCTGAATCAGATATGTATAAAATGATGCATCTAAAAATAAATAGATTAGATTAGCAACCAAACGCCACGCAAATTAAAATGGATGAATGTACATGGCCAGAGTATAAAATCGTTAAAAGAAATGCTAGGCTAGCTGGTGTCGATAAAACAATTTATATCCAGCTCTATATTAAGGCCTAGTGGTGATTGTGTCTGTAGCAGATAAATCCATTTTGTCTCTAACATAGAGACTGCCCTTCTTTTATGCACTCCTCTCCAATGTTTGTGGATCATATCGATACCGATAAATTTGAGGGAGTGAGGGTTCCGATTGTGCTGTTGGTGAAAATGCATCGACAGTGAGTGCTCCTTAAAGCCTTTTTTAATGTTCGTGAGATGCTCTTAGTCTCCTCGTGGTCCTGCCCACATATTGTTTGCCGCAGGAGCATTCAAGGAGATACACTACATGGAGGCTATTACATGTAATAGTGGAATCAATATCAAATTTCTTTCCTGTAGAGTGTCTTGGAAATTCGCTTTTAACGAATTTCTCCTTACCTTGAGTACTCGCAGTTGGATGCGCAGAAATCCCCCATAAAGCTGTGCTAATCCCGCTTAACGCGACTGCAGCTAAACTCCACGATTCCTGCGCCTCCAACTGGTTTAGCTCTGTTGAGATGTGGGGAAAATGGAGCTCCCGTTACCCAGGAATGATAACACGACACTCTCAGGTTGCAGTTGGAATTCACTGTGTGTCTGGCTCCAACCCCACCCTCGTGTTTTATTCAAAGCACACACATTCCCCCCCCCCACACAGGGGGGGTGGTCAGGTCAATCCCCTCCCACAGAATAATGTATAGGGAGTGTCTATACACAGAATGTACATCCTGTTTGGAGTGTAGCATTTCCTCTTATCTATACTGGAAGCCAGTTGAACCAGTCCTCCCCTCCCCCATGAGCTCTCGGTGGAGAGCAAACTTCCCATCCTATCAGCTCCTAGTAGTATGTACATTCTCTGTACAAGCATCCCTTAGATTAAACAGTGTCAGTCTGTATCTGAATGGGCCCGATACGATCTTTATTAAAACACATCCATCCAGATACAGTTCATGTCGGTAGTGGTTTGTAAGATATACATGAGCCTACACGTGGAGTTCTCACTGCCCGGTGCCTGGCTATACGAAGTCCATGTGGTACTATGCTGCTGATATGTGGATACAGGCCCGCGGCCTACCGCCGCCGGCATTCGCATTGAATGCCGTGGTGGCATACACGCCGGTCTATAAGCGCAGATCTGCCATCTCATCCATTACCGAGCTGAGTACTGTAATATATACATTGTACATACGCATGGCCTAATTGCAGCCTTCAGAGCTTTAATTAAGCCACACGAGAGACATATGGATAACACTAATATATGACACATTTAAAGTTCAACCTGTAAATACAAAATTTCCATGACATTCCCTCCTGTTTTATCATATTCTCCTCGTGTCCCTTCTTGATCTTCTTCAGCTTGATGGGTGTCGTCTCAAGACCTCAAAAAGTTGGTCTTAGACCAGAGTTCCTGTAGTTGTCCCTGAGAATAAAGGTCTACGGGGTACCTGAAACAACAAGATCCGATGCAGACTCGACGCAAACAGGCTTGATTGAAGCAATGATCCTCAAGAGCGTTGGAGCCTTGACTACAGGAAGGCTCTTGCAAAAACTACAAACAGAACTTTTTCAAACTGGTCCGGCAAATGGAACCGGACTTGTGGTATAAACAAGGCTTGTGATCCCACGGTGGTCTGGGGAGATCCAGCAGCCGATTCTCAAACTGCCCCTGCAAATGAGGCCACACAAGGCTGGTCTCGACCCAGACGGTTTTCCAAAAAGTGGGACAAACAAATCTTGCAGCTTTATACACAAACAACGATGAGGCTTGAAGCTTGCTTGGAGGTCTTGGGGAACATGGTCTTCAGGGAGATGAATCAGAGGCAAGCCAGGACATAACCTGCAGAGAAGGTGGCTGGTTGGTGAGGTCTTCCTCCAATCAGTGGTTGGAGTGGGATCCCAGGAGCGGGCATGGAGATGTGGTCGTCTGCCCGAGCTTGGCTTACACGGCTGATGAGGCAACAGGAACATCTCACCGCGGCATATAAGAGGCAGAGGAAAAAGAGAAGCATCAGGACATACACTCCCACTTCCTTCAACCAAGATCCGATGGAGAACAGGAAATCTCCCAATCCTCCCAAACCCTTGAATGGATTCCAACCCTCACTAGCTATAGCTCTAGCTTTTCCCTGTAGTTCACTAACTTTGTCCATATGGGCCTGGACCTTGTCATCGGTATCTTCTATCCAAGTACAACAATCCTCTCCGATGAACTCACAGAACCCCCCTTTGGCAGCTAAAAGGTAATCAAGGGCCATCTTCTCCTGAAGCACCAGAATTCTCATCTGCCGTTGTTCTTGGGCAATTTCTCTGACAGCCTCTACGGTCTCGTTAAACATACTATCCACGATGACAGAAAAATTGTTCAGGCGCTTCATAAGTTCTATTCCCCAAAATGTCCATGAGGGGAACCAAGCCCATGCCTGGTCGCCCTCAGAGAACAGCTCCCTGCGAACTCTCCCTGCCATCCTTACCTTCTTGTGGACCATCAACTCTTCATGATCCATCACTACATAGGATGCGGGGACTAGCTTTATGAGGGCACACGAACCTTTCGCGTTCTGGGGAAATGTTCTATAGGCTGTCGAACCACACAGAAAATAGTATGGACCTGTCAGAGCAGAGCAGGAGGAGTTCTTTTTCGGCCTCTGGCACTGAGCAACAGTTGCACAGACTGGGGGATTGCTCCCTCGGTCTGCACATCACATCCGTCCTTCCAACAAACGTGGTCTGGTCGGTCAGTGTGGTTACTCAGAAGGGAAGTCTGGTTGGTCAGATTGACAGTTATACCTCCCTCGCAGGTGGTAGTCCCAACAAACTTGTTACCTGTGCCAAAGTTGATGTTAAAGCACACCTGAGGGTTGCCTAGCTGCCCAGTTACCCATAATGGACTGACGAGGGCCCTACAGGAGCTAGAGCTAATGTTGGTATTCAAACTGATGTTACCTGCTAAAAATGTGTCATTAAGTTCTACAGACAAATGTCTACGTGGGGGCTGACCAGGGGTCCCTTGCTTTTTCATGCCGACACAGATGTCATATAGGGCATGAACAGCGGACATGTGATGACTGGGTGGGGGCTTAGAGCATACCCAACAGTTGGTTTTGTTGGCGGTTCTGGCTAGTCGCAGATGCATTTTAAATAAAAGGTTGGGGTATCTGCCGTCTTTTCCTCCGTTCACACACATGTAAGACATACAAACAAAAAGAAAAAGGAAAATGACACCCCTCATTCTCTGGTGTAGCTGAAAAGCTTCTTGCAGTGGCTTGCGTGCACCCAGTTGTCTCGTCCCTCGAGCTTGAGTGAGGTAGGTGTCGTCAGCTGGACTTGGTATGGTCCAGTTAATCGTGGCTCGAGTCCGGTTCTTTGATGTTTCTTTAGGACGACCCAATCACCTGGCTCAATAGAAAGAACACCTGTTATTGCATTTGGATCGGGGAGCGATTCGCGAACCCGATGGTGTATCTTCTGCAGCTCCCGTTGCAGAGATTGCACGTAACCTGTAAGCTGTGAATGCAAAGACGAGAACTGTTGAGGAAAGTACTACCCTGTTTTGGGAGCTCCCCCAAACAACACCTCGTAGGGTGACAGCCCATGTGGTTGCCGAGGGGCATTCCGGATGGAATAGAGGGCAATGGGGAGACACTCAGGCCAAGGTTATTGGGTATCGGCCATGATTTTGGAGATCCTGTTTTTAAGGATTCCGTTGAGACGTTCAACCTTACCACTACTCTCGGGGTGATACGGGGTGTGTAGCCCTTGGTTGATGTGAAGGGCTTTACATACCTCTGCAAAGATCTGTCCAGTGAAGTGTGACCCCCTATCGGACTCGATGGTTTCAGGTAGACCCCAGCGGCACACAACCTCAGACAGGATTTTCTTCGCTGTGCTAGCCTTGGCACACGTCATGTAACTCACATGCCCTGGCCAGTGCCCACAACTCAGCTTCCTGAGCTGACATATGTGCGTTCAAAGAGCAACCAGTGTGTAGCTTACCGTCTTGGGTGTAGTACCTGGACCCATCGACAAAAAGATTTTTCGCTTCCGGTAGTGGCGTTTCCTTCACCGGGCTGATCGCCGCTGACTCCAGTTCCATCAGAGAAATGCAGTTGTGTCCTTTGGAAGAGAGGTTAGTAGTGGAAAAAGAAGACATGTTAGCAGAAGAGGTGTTAGTATTAAAACATAAAATATGCAGCGCTAGATGTTATGTGAAAACAAGATTAATATAGTCCCAAGTACAGAGTCCTCCCAGACAAAATTAGTATATGTCAGAAATGCTCCATAAAATGATCAAAAAGTCCACCAAATAGCAAAACTGGTTAGGTTAGCAAATAGCAAAATCCTTGTAGTAATGTTTTTATAATGTTCTTACCAGAACTACATACAAAATGCGCATTGTATGTATATAATCTGTAGAAGACATCAGGGTCTGGTCACTGGTATGATGTCATCAGAACGCCTTAGCAGACTCCCAGAGATGATTTTTAGTCACGATCCCGGTGCACCACAGGACTCACCAATAGGTCCACCGTCGCTCAGACACTAGATGTCGATCCACCTTAAGGAGGCTCATATAATAACAAGCCAGGGAAGCAAGATGGTGCTAATAGTGTAATATAGCCTTTATTAAGTAAAACTCCAAAAATATTCAGAGGAACACTCACATCAGAGCATAATATTCTGTAGGTCATCCATAAACATCAAAAAGGTCAGCGTCGCATTGAGGGATTCCCCTGACATGTTTCGTGTAAATCACACGTTTTCAAAACTTGTGATTTACACGAAACATGTCAGGGGAATGTCACCTGGTTCTTCCGGACAGATACCAGTTTATGTATGCCCTGCTTCCCTAATTAGATTGACCTGTGAACCCATAGCTGTGCGATCTCTAGTTCTGACGCCTGCATCCGTGGTTCAAATTCAGAGATGAATTTTTCCCACCTCCATGCGTCAAATGTACCTTCCCGGGGTATTTCCCATCTGGTACCCTTCGACCATTTATTCCATCTTTTGAGGGGTTCTGTAGACTTTTCCCATAAACTCACCTTCATCAGTTGTGCAGCTGTCCTCACCCTGAAGAGGGCTGGTTCCCCCTCTCTCTTCATGGACTGACTACTGCCCATTGTGACTAGTCACTGGTATATATCCCGCGTCCGGGTACCTGTTTACCCCCTGGAGCACTCGGTGGGATCCTACAGAGAGGCCTGATTCCACCACTTTCCCAGCACAGCGTAATTTATGTGATTCTTATCGATCACCCGAAGCACATCAAGTGGCGGTCAGACTGAGAGCACACCTCCCACTCCCACAGCGCAATTTATGTGATCCTGACCACCCAAAGTGTTTGTGGTAACCAGGCTAAGCGTTAGACTTTCCTGGACCGCCCACTCCCACAGCATAATTTATGTGGTTCTCATCACCCACTGTGTTTGGCAGGCCACACCACACAATGATGAAAGTGGCTTTTCTCTCCCTGCACACAGTAGCTAACACAAGTCAAAACAAAAGGAGGGGTTCTTTGCTTGCTACTTATGGGTCACTGGTTGCCCGGAAACCTGCTAACTGACCTTTAGGAAAATCGTGTAAAGAAAAAAACTTTCCTAATACACACAGAAAAACCCCTTTTCAACTTGAAAAAAACCGTTAAAAAGGACATATTGGAGCCTTATGGAAAACACGGGACGTTTTGCAGTAAAAACAATTACACAGAGGTAAACCGAAAAACTGCGCCAAAAATAACCTCTGTTACTGATGCGAAAATCGCTCCTACCAGCGCCGCTAAATGATCCGCGCTACACATGCGATCTTCGCTGCAATCGCCTAAAAAAAACAAACCCACTTTATAATAAGGAACTACTTTTAACAAAGAAAAACACAAGAAAAACACAATCACTATACAAGAAATCTATGTGCAAAAACCCAGACTTCACCGCGCTCACTAAATGTGGAACACGTGAGGGAAAAACTCGCGTAACACACTTTAAATTGGCTGGCAATATGCAAATTTAAAGCTAAAAGCAAACAACTTAACTAAAAATTTGGATTAAAAACACAATGTGGGTCAAATGCATATAGAAAACTGCATACACATTGCATAGAGATTACTGCAAATGGTAGTCAGCAAAATGGCCACCAACAGAGAAAGCACATGTGGTAGTCAACAAAATGGCCACCACCAGAGAAAGCACATGTGGTAGTCAACAAAATGGCCACCACCAGAGAAAGCACATTGCAGTCAATAAAATGGCCACCAACAAAGAAAACCACTAGCCTCAAAATTGCCTCTAACCTCTTACATAATACAGACTTTTGGACAAAACATACACTGGACAATTATACAACAATATACAGTACACATACAGCACAAATTGGCACAATCACAGAACAGACATAGAAAAACCAACATATCACACTAACATGTGCATGTAACAGAAAAGACCCACTGCTGCATGCTTGCTGGGAGCAGTAGTACTGACAAAACACTGCACAGACTATATGCACACAAAGGTCTTACAACAGTTAACAATTAATCTAAACCTTTCAGCACTGAAATAATTACCTCACGTGGAGGGAGGTAGAGCAATTACCACAGTACCTACAACCCGCAAATACTTACCTAAACTATGCAAAAACTTTTAACTCGCTAAAACATATACCCGTTTGGTTGAAAGATTTTTAAACTTGACCAAATCCAGCCAATCAAACCCACCCCTCTGCTGTTCTTAGCAGAGAAAAACCCTTGTCTTTCACCCACAAATCAAAATTTTAGGATAACTAGGTCCTTGCTAAGCGGAATTCACGTTAGCTAACAGAGAGCGAAATTAGCTACACGAACGCGCAAAAAGCGATCCTCTTAACGGTAGAGAGACCTGAAATGTGCCAGCATACTTTTTGCTAGTTCATGATAGCTCATTCCCCCCTCGTACTCGGTTAGCTATCGCAGAATTCGCGTTAGAATCCACTGGCTCGCCAAACTGTATTGGAAATTCGCTTTTAACGAATTTCTCCTTACCGTGAGTACTCGCAGTTGGATGCGCAGTAATCCCCCATAAAGCTGTGCGAATCTTGCTTACCGCGACTGCAGCTAAACTCCACGATTCCTGCGCCTCCAACTGGTTTAGCTCTGTTGAGATGTGGGGAAAATGGAGCTCCCGTTACCCAGGAATGATCACACGACACTCTCAGGTTGCAGTTGGAATTCACTGTGTGTCTGGCTCCAACCCCAGCCTCGTGTTTTATTCAAAGCACACACACGCCTCCCCCCACACAGGGGGGGTGGTCAGGTCAATCCACAGAATAATGTATAGGGAGTGTCTATACACAGAATGTACTTCCTGTTTGGAGTGTAGCATTTCCTCTTATCTATACTGGAAGCCAGTTGAACCAGTCCTCCCCTCCCCCATGAGCTCTCGGTGGAGAGCAAACTTCCCATCCTATCAGCTCCTAGTAGTATGTACATTCTCTGTACAAGCATCCCTTAGATTAAACAGTGTCAGTCTGTATCTGAATGGGCCCGATACAATCTTTATTAAAACACATCCATCCAGATACAGTTCAGGTCGGTAGTGGTTTGTAAGATATACATGAGCCTACACGCGGAGTTCGCACTGCCCGGCGCCTGGCTATACAAAGTCCATGTGGTACTATGCTGCTGATATGTGGATACAGGCCCGCGGCCTACCGCCGGCGGCATTCGTATCGAATGCCGTGGTGGCATACACGCCGGTCTATAAGCGCAGATCTGCCATCTCATCCATTACCGAGCTGAGTACTGTAATAATACATTGTACATGCGCATGGCCTAATTGCAGCCTTCAGAGCTTTAATTAAGCCACACGAGAGACATATGGATAACACTAATATATGACACATTTAAAGTTCAACCTGTAAATACAAAATTTCCATGACAAGAGCGAGAGCAGAAAGTAAAAATCGGGGCTTTGTGGATGCCGTTAAAAACTCACAACATACATCTGTTACACGGAAAGAATCCTTTTCGATTAAAAAAGTATGTAAGTTGCCTTGGAGGATTAACCACATTTGGGGCAAGTTTATTTCTTAATGAAGGGGCCTTCCTATATGTAATCTCTGGTTTGCTTGGAAAAAAAAAAATTTCCTAGCACCGGGTCACTCTTTAAAATACCCCAATGTTTTTTAATAATTTTGGCTACGTCTCTATACTGAGCAGAAAAATTTGTAATAAACGGACAAACCCTATTATCTTTATTTTTATTTTTATGTGCTGTGGAGAATGATGTCTCTCTGTTGGTGTTTTTCACATAGTTGATTTCTGTCTCTAGTGTGTTACTGTCGTAGCCCTTCTCGATTAACCTGTTTTTGAGTATATTTGATTGCAAAATAAAATCCTCCTCCTTATCGCAGTTTCTTCTAATCCGCAAGAATTGACATCTTGGTATGTTATTTAACCATCTCGGAAGATGGCAACTATTCTTTGGAATAAAACTATTCCGATCGGTCTGCTTAAAATAGGTTTTAGATGATAGCCCAGTGCCATTATTAAAAATAGTCAGGTCCAAGAAATGTATTTCTTGATAATCATATTGGAAAGTCAGCTTGACATTGACAGTATTGTAATTAAGGGTTGTAAAAAAATGTATCAATGAAAATTCATCGCCATCCCATAGTAATAAAATGTCATCAATATAACGACGATAAAACAGGAAGTGTGGCCAGTCCCTGGAGTAAATAATGTCCTCCTCCCAGCGGGCCATAAATAAATTAGCAAGACTTGGCGCAAATTTTGCACCCATGGCAACTCCAGTGATCTGTAGGTAATAATTGTTACTGAACCAAAAATAGTTATGGCTCATTGAAAATTTGAGGAGATCCAATATAAAACCTTGTTGTGGTGGAGGAATATCTAACGCACCATTCAAGTAAAATTCTGCAGCTTGGAGGCCCGTCCTCATGCTTAATGTTACTGTAGAGGGCGGAAACGTCTGCCGTGACCAGAAAAGTGAGATTGATCAGTTTAATATCCTTAATAGCTGTTAAGACCTGTTTCGAATCCCTTAAGAATGCAGGTGTATTGATCACTAAAGGTTGGAGAAACCCATCTATATATTCACCTACCCGGGCACAGAGAGACCCAATCCCACTGACAATGGGACGACCAGGGGGATTAACAGGATCCTTATAGATCTTAGGAAGACAGTAGAGTACAGGCAATTTTGGAGCAGTGGGACAGAGATAATCTTTTTCCTTCCTGTTAAGAATGCCTGCTTCATATCCTGAATTGATTAAAGTCTTTAGAGATTTTTTATATGCGCACAGCGGGTTCTTGTTAAGCAGCATATAAGTTTCTTTATCTTCTAAAATCTTACTGACTTGTAATAAATAGTCCGGTCTGTTCATGATAACTACTGCTCCACTTTTATCAGCAGGCCTTACTACCAGATCTTTACTTTCTAGTAAGTCCTTAATTGTGATGTCGATATGTCGCTGGTCATGGTATTTTTTGACCCTAGTTTTTTCAAGATCTTTCAGAACCATATTCTTAAAAATATTAATATGGGAGTGAGCCGGTGGATTAAAAAGAGATGCATTTTTAAGATTGGATGTTTTATATACTACAGAGGAGGTGGGAGTTATGTTACTTCTAATTGGGTTACTAGTAAAATGTCTTTTTAATGACAACTTTCTTGCAAATTTATTTACATCTATAAAGGTGCCAAATTTATTCAATTTTGTAGAAGGAGCAAATTTAAGCCCTTTGTTTAGAAGAAGTAATTCATTTTTGGTGAGTGTTTGGTTGCTAAGGTTAAAAATCCCGGATTCAATTACATCCTTCTCTTTTTGTCTATTAACCCTCGCTCCTCCTCGTTTTCCTCTTGTCGTAAACTTCTTTTTCGTCCCGGGCCTTGCTCTAAAAAATGATCATGTCCATTGTGATAAGGCTTAGAGTGGTGCGTGTTGGCAGGAGCTCCTCTATTAGAGCCATTATATTGAGGATATGAGTGAGGGGAGTGACGAGGTTGTGGGATTCGAGAATTATATGGTACATTGTGATAAGGTCTACTTTGTGAATGATAAGTCTGATTCCTTGATGGTGTTCTATTATAAGGTCTATCAGATTGGTGATAATATTCACGACTATAGTCCTCATGGTAATGGTTGTTAGCCATCCTATTATTTCCATATTGTTGATAATTGACAGGTAATGGGGAATGAAACCTCGCCCTTTGTGAGTAAGTGTGAGGTCTAGTGGGGGACCTTGTATAAGATCGCCGCCTATAATCAGCATGAGGACGGGTCCCAGGGTACCTGTTATCATTGCGAGAGGTATGATGGTAATTCATAAGTGGGACAAATCTGTTAGACGTAGGAATGTCGTAACCTGGTCTGGGAGTGGTGAGCCCAGGGGAGAAAACCGAGTGGTTCCTCTGTCTAGAATTAGGTGTCTGTGGAGGCATGGGTCCTCTTTTGGATTTAGAATCTTTAGAGGAATGCTGATCGGTGGGTGGATGTGTAACCCTAGAGTCATCAGAGGCTACAAACTCATAATTAACAGCTTCCCATTTAAAAACTGACTTTTCTTTGTAGTCATAATAGTCTCTGGTATATTTTTTCTTTTTCTTAATTTTTTGTTCTCTTTCAGTCTTATCCAGTAAACTTTTCAGTTTCTCTGATTCAGCTTTATAATCCTCTTTATCCATATAAGGAACCAATAGCTCTTTAGTTTTATTAATTTCTGTATCTAAATGTACCAATTTCTTTTTCTTCCTTGATATCAGAAATTTTAATAATTCAAGGCCTTTGGTGTTAAAGAATATATACCATTCTGATTCGCTGTTAACGTCACCCACATCTGGTGGAATGTCCCATCTTAATGATCTGGGGACCATACCTTCTTTTAGATATTTCTCCAAAAAAGAAATATCCCATAATGTGCGAATTTCGGAAGTGGTATGATTAGACAGATGTACAAGAAGACCATGTAAATCATTAGATACTTTATCATGTGTGAAAACATCATCTGTGATGATAGATCTTTTAGACCTATATTCAAAAATATCCATTTCTAATGAAACAATAAATATACACATTGTTGCTAGTAAGAATGAGGTATACGCAGGGATAAAAAGACAAATAAACCAAGCGCTAGGTGTCAGTAAAGGGAAAAATGGCTAGTAGCTGACATAGGAAGTAAACCTCTAGAACTTCAAGTGGTACATAAACGATAAAGGTATGCACCGCTTTAAGATTAAACATAAATGAGTAGATAACAATGATAAAAAGTTCAGATATGATATGATAAGAAGCTTCTAGGTTATCACAGCATGTAGATCAAACAGAGTAAACGTGACTTCTGTGATGTATCGGCATCTGATAAACTGGAATGCTCGTGACTCTTGTGTAATTATACTGAGAGTAGGTTGCACTAACCAGATGCATAAGCAGATGAAGCATGGAGTAATTAAGACCTACTCCTAGTACTCTGGAAATAGGTCACTGGATAGGTAGTTGTCATCTCAAATCTTGCCACTAGGTGTCATATCTCTCAGGACAGGCAAAGGCAGGAAATCCACAGACAACAGCAACAGCCAATGGAGGTATTAACCAGGTCATCAGCCAGCAGATGGACAGGATATATATGATCACCTTCAAAAGAGTGCATAAAAGAAGGGCAGTCTCTATGTTAGAGACAAAATGGATTTATCTGCTACAGACACAATCACCACTAGGCCTTAATATAGAGCTGGATATAAATTGTTTTATCGACACCAGCTAGCCTAGCATTTCTTTTAACGATTTTATACTCTGGCCATGTACATTCATCCATTTTAATTTGCGTGGTGTTTGGTTGCTAATCTAATCTATTTATTTTTAGATGCATCATTTTATACATATCTGATTCAGCAAACTACATTGTTTTAATATTGAGCATTTTATGGCTATTTATCTGTATTCATTTATCATATGTTATTATTATTTTATCATGTACTCATCTATTGACCCAATACTGTCATTTTATTTACATTTCTGCATCCTTAGTATTTTGCGTCATTTTATTTACATTTCTGCATCCTTAGTATTTTGCACCTTATAATTTATTGACACGAGATATGCTTCTAATGATTAAGTTTAATTTACTGACAGAAAATGTGTTTTCCCTTATGATTCTGTTTAAGCTATCTATGGTGCAAAACCTCCCTGAATAGTCATTTTATTATGGGGTTAATTCCCAGGCTGGTTAGCCTTATATAGCCTTTATATTGTTTTTTCTTCTGTCCAGGTTGTGTGTTTGTTGCCATCCATTACTATTCCCCTTGGCAAGTCATAGGTGATGGTTACATCCCTACTCCTGGCATACTTGTGTTTTTTTCTCCTTACTGTTCTGTGTCTCAACAGGACTGATCACAGACATAATGGCCGCCGTTGGCTCTTCAGGCGCCTGCGCTGTGTGTTTTTTGTCTGCAGTCATTATACTGCAGGAAAATGGCCGCGGCGCACTGACACTACGCATGCGCGCTTTTACCGCGATGACGTAGCGGGATCACACGGCGCATGTGCACCTCTGCATTTATAAACGATCTTGTCTCCTTTGAGAACGTGCACAGTGCACGAAATGCGTCAGGGAGGTGCCCCCAGGTATACTGAGCCAAGCTGTTTCTAAACGTACCGGTACGTCCCTACAGTAATCAGCCCGCTGGATGTGTGTATGCACAGTAGCTGAGGCTACATACAGTATACGCTGGGCCAACCACGGCGAGCGATGTATTCTACTAATGAATACACAGCCTGCTTGGATTGGCTGAGGTTGTGACATCATCAGCCCACCTCTCTGACTCAGCCAATCCGAGCAGGCTTTGTATTCATTAGTAGAATACATCACTCGCCATGATTGGCCCAGTGTATACTGTATGTAGCCGCAGCTACCGTACATACACGCATCCAGCGGGCTGATTACAGTAGGGACGTACCAGTATGTTTTGAAACCACTTGGCTCAGTGCAGTATACTGTATATACCGCACATCCAGCGGGCTGACAGATTAATCTGTCATAGGGACATTTGTTTTGAGCCAGCTTGGCTCAGCATGGTATACTGTATGTACAGTATTACCACACATCCAGCCAGCTTGACCCAAACAAACTCAAGGTTCACATTTTATACCCCGCGTATAAGACGACCCCCAATTTGTTGGGTATATTTTTAAGTATAAAAAGTAGTCTTATACGCCAGAAAATACTGTATTTGTTATTAACAACAGGTGCAACAACCTAGAGTCCTTTACAAATTTTTTTTGCTTTTCCATAAAATCTAATAGATTTTAAACTTATGTAAAGTGGATTCATAGAGGCGCTCTGCAGAGATTCCTACTGGCCAATAAAAAGAATATCCCAAACGTTCTGGGACCACATGTGCGCTTTAATCGGGGACGATCTTTTTCATTTCATACTTGGTACACCGCCACAGCTATCTCTGCTCCTAAGTTAAATCCCTGGTCCTTTGGACGACACCACTCTGTACAACAAAACTTTCCTTTCAAAATGAAAAAAATTGCAATTACACTTCCTTACCTAGGAAATAATTTAACCTTCTCCATTGACCTCCCCTTCCTAAAGAACCTGACATATATAAAAGAAATTGAAGAATGGTCTCTCCAAATGTGCCTTTAACCGAATTAAGTGAACTTGAATTCTTTGTTTCGAACAAGTTGCAAGACTTTTCAACAGAAAATACTAAAATTCATGAGACCAGAAGTGAAAAACCTTTTCGCCCCGATTGAAGGGAGGGCTGGCAGTGTTTATAAGGCTCAATTAGTGAATACACTATAATTCTGAATATATCTTCCCCTGTGATACAATTAGAATCGTCCCATGTTTTAATTCAATTATGAAAGTTCTGACCAAGAATTTTGTGTCGATTTGCGAGGAAGCATGGCGTAAAATCCCCCCATACTTTTTGAGAAAAATTGTTTCCTGTTTTCAAATGGTGGGAACATTTTTTTCGTCTTACAGAAACGATCATAATTGTCTCAGAGATTGTGATCCTGTGATATAATTCTAGGAATATGGGTGTCAGGGCCTGGACTTGAACCTGGGATCTCTACTGTGTCAGGCAGTAACTCTTCTCACTGAGCTACCTGGGATGCTGCCCATGCCTTTGCTACCGACCTTTGGCTTGTTGCTTGACTAGGATTCTGCCTCATCCCGACCTGCTACTGCTTGTTACTGACCCTTGGCTTGTTTACTGACTACGCTTCTGCCAGATCCCTATCTGCTACTCGATCCTGGCTTGCTCACTTCCTGGTGGGGTGATCCTGAGAGCTGCGACCTGATGCTAACATGCAGCAAAATCCATCTCCACCATCAGGAGCCCTGGTGCATAGACCCCCCCACCTCAGGTGAGCCTGCGTCATTTCCCAGGGTGACCTGCTTGTTTACCTATCCTGTTGGTTGGGCTGCTGCTATAGCTACTGGTCTCTGAACCTGACCTCATACCGTTACAATGGGTGGCGGGAGTTCCTGGATACACATTTGCCTGATTACATTCATTTTGGTGATCTTGAACATCCTCTGCATGACCAAGGCCAAGCTGTCTGATCACCTTGTTTGAGAAAACTTGAGATCTTGATGAAATATTTCCATCACAGCACCATCCCAGCCGGTAATGGGTTCACTGCTCTCACCTCTCTTTCAAACAGTTTTTTCCCCTTATCTATTTTTTTTCCCCTTATCTAACAAAATTAGCTCAACCCCTCATTTTCTGATGAGAGATGGAGGCAGCGATATGACCGTCTCCAACACCAGTTCAAGCAGAAGTTTTTTGAAGTTTGTTTTCCGTCTATTTTTCTCATTTGTCACCTCACATTCTCATATCGCAATTGGACTTCATTTCTTATTAATGATGATGGTCATTCCTTAATGTACGTTATTTATCTTACCAGACCAAGTCCCTAAACCTGTTGCCCGTTGCCATCACTCAACTCTAGGTCTTTTACCAGAATGTCTTAGATCTTGCTTTACCAGAATGTCTTAGATCATGCCTGGTTCCAGTTTTACAGGATCTCTTCTCACTGTTGACCAGTTTGTAAACATTTCTGCCAGAACCTATAACTGACTATACTCTTTAAGTTTCTGCTTTTTTAAGACTTCATTCACACATTTGAGGTTCTACGAGTCGTGCATTAATGCATTAATTTAAACAGTCTACTTTTCCTACATTTGATAAATTAAAAAGGTTCCTGCAACTTTTTTACAATTTAGGTGGTAGGGAAGTTACTGGAAATTCTTGCGCCTCGTTTCAGAACCTCAAATGTGTGAATGAAGTCGCGCATCCTTTGTTACAAAGAAGAGACCAGTTCTCAATAAGGAGAAACTTAAAGAGTATAGTGTAGTTCAGTGTAGGTAAACACCTATGCAATGTGGGAAATGCGATCTGCGAATCTTAATGACAGGTTAAAAATGCCGTGCTTTAGGTGCCTGCTACCTAGCACCTGCAAAATGCTATCCGGCTGTGGTTTGGTTCCACTAATTCCACTAACTGAAAAAAAAAATGCCTTAATGCATTGAACTGATTGAAACAACATCTTCCCTTTGAAATGTTTGATTGGTTATAGTGGCGTTGAAAGTCATAATGAAAGTCAAAAATCATAATGTTGGGAATTTTTGGGAACATGGGAGAAGCTTAAACTTCAGCTCAGCATCTTCTTTAAACTAAAAACACTGACTGGACACAAACCACAAATGAAATGTCAAAGAGGCCTTTAGGTTTCTGGAGGCACTGCAGCACTCGTTGAACATTTTGGAATGCAAACACCCTATACCTGACAACAGATCTCTCTTTTCTGATTTCCCTCTCTGAGTTCTTCACTCTACAACTCAGCAACTTCACTTCCCTGCCTCAAAGCCCTTCTTTCACTTTATGCACCATCCCCCCAACCTTCCCTCAATGCCCTTTATCATTTTGATTAAAGGCAACTCATGCAAACATTTCAAAAACAATCACTTACCTAAGTTAACCTTAGGTTCAAATAAGTGTTAGACAGAGATCGCAGATCTGTGAAGAGAACAGCAAGCAACATTTACCACAAAAGAAAAGAAAGTTAGGAAGGGAGGCTAGGAAGGAAGGATCGAAGGTAAAAAATTATCAAATAAAAAAATAGAAAGCAAATCCACGAGGATAGGAGGGATGTAATGAAGGAATGAAGTATGGAAGGAGGCGGAAGAAGGAGAGAGAGTTAAAAAAAATAAGAAAGGAAGAAGAAGGAAAGATTGAAGAACAGAAAAAAAGAAGAAAAGTAAGGGGAAGAGGAAGGAAAGAAAGGAGGAGAGAGGAAAGGAAGAAAGGAAAGAAGGAATTTTTGTTGCCCTTTTGTTGAAGGGGAAGAAAAGGATGACAAAGAAAAGAGTAAAGAGGAAACGTATGCTTGTCAATTGTTTGAGGAAAAAGATTGACATTTACCAAACTCCAAATATGCTTATGGTGCACTGAATGATTTTAGCAAAAGGGAGCAGCCTAATCTTTTGGTTTCCTTGGCCGTATGGCCTTAACCCATGCTCCCTGAACAACAGTTCCATTTCATTGGAATTACGAAACATCTATGGAAATTGGAGAGATAAAGATTTGATGTGGGACCAGAACGTCTAAAGAAGGGATCCAAAATAGTTTTGCAGTGCAGTTGCAGGATATGACAGATAAGTTTGCAATATCAATTTTGCTTACAAAATTGAACAAAAACTTTCCACAACCTTGTTTTAAGAAATATTTGTTAATATTAACAAAACAGTTAACATGTCTCTAGTACTTTACAAATGTTTTTTTCTTTTACATAAAGCCTTTATTTAAGGCTTGGCAGGGCTTCCTATGATTTGTGCCTCTGGCCAATAAACATTCTAACACCACATGTGTTTTGTGCGCTTTAATCGCGTACTAAATCGCTGGTCTAAAGTTCAATCATAATAAATCCAAGGGACGACACTACTCTGTACAACAAATCTTTCCTTTCAAATTGCAAATAATTGCAATTACACTTCATTACCTAGGAAATAATTCAGCTTTCTCCATTGACTTCCCCTTCCAAAAGAGAACCATATATGAAAGAAATTGATGAACAATCTCTCCAAATGTGCTCTAAACCGAATTAAGTGAAAATGAATGTCTGAAATTCTTTGTTTTGAACTCAGCCTATAAACATGTCTGCAACAAGTCTTCCAAAGAAAGATACTAAAATTCATAAAAACATTCTCGCCCCGAGATGTGCACTGATTTCCTTTCTTCCTTCCTACCTTCTTTAATTAAAAAAAGAAGGGAAGGGAAAGAAGGGAAGGATAGAAGAAGGGAAGGATGGAAGGGCAGAGAAGAAGTAAAGAAATAAGGACAGAAAGAATGAAGGAAGGACAGGAGGAAGGAAGAAAAAAGAAAGAAAGGAGAAGGGAGGCATGCAAGGAATGCTTGGAAGAAAAGGTAATGAAAAGAAGTGAATAGAGGGGAAGGAGGGAGGAAATGAAGAATGGAAGAAAAGATAGCAAAGGAGGGACGAGTGGAAGGAAAAAAGATAGAAAGGGAGTGGAGAAATGGAAGAAAGTAAGGAATGAAGAGAGGAATTAAGGAAAGGAAAAAATGAAGGATATATGGAAGGAAGGAAGAAAAGAATGAAGGATGGAAAAAAAAAGGAAAGAAGAAAGAAAGGAACGTGAGAAGAAAAAGGAAGGGGAGGGAAGGGAAGGAAAGGAAAAGAGCAAAGAAAAGAGAAAGATAAGAATCACAAGCTGCTGAGCTGCTGGCAAGTGCCAATTGTTGAGGAAAAAGAAAAAGATTGACATTTACTAAATATGTTTTTCATATGTTTTTGGTGTTTTTGGGAGCAGCCTAACCTTAACCTATGCTCCCAGAAGAACAGTTGCTCAATGAATTACGCAACCACTACGGAACTTGGAAAGACAAAGGTTTGACGTGGGACCAGAACTGCTGCAGGGTATGACAGGGTATAAATTTTGTATACAAAAACGATTTTGGAAACTTAACACACAGCCTTGTTTTAAGAAAGATTTGTTAATATCAACGTGCACCACCTAGAGTCCTCTTTCAAATTTTTGCTTTTACATAAAATCTAAAAGGTTTTAAACTTATGGATTCATAGAGGCGCTCTGGCCAATAAACATAAGAATATCCCAGAAGCGCTTTAATCGCGGACGCTCTTTTAATGTTCCTCATTACCTGGTACACCTCCATAGCAATCTCTGGTCTAAAGATCAATCATAATACATCCCTGGTCATAATAAATCATAATCAATCATAATAAATACAAAGGGACGACATCACTCTGTACAACAAAACTTTCCTTTCAAATTGCACAAAATTGCAATTACTCTTCCTTTACCTAGGAAAAACTAGGAAGGTTAACTTCTCCATTGACCTCCCCTTCCAAAAGAGAGCTAAACCAGGTGTGGATCCAAGTGTGTGCTAAAGCACGGCATTTTTAACCTATCGTTAAGATTTGCAGATCGCAACATGAGTCACGAAATTTCCCACACTGCATTTACCTATACTTTTTAAGTTTCTCTTTATTGAAAACTGGTCTCTTCTTTGTAACAAAGGAGGCGCGACTACATTTGACTATGAGTCGCAAGAATTTCCAGTAACTTCCCTACCACCGAATTGTAAAATAGTTGTAGGAACCTTTTACATTTATCAAATGCAGGCATGAACATGTGTGAATGAAGTCTCATCATAAGGAGAAACTTAAAGAGTATAGTTAGTTCAGTTAGTTAGTAAACACTAGGCTGCAAAATGCACTAATTTCAATTTGAATGGGCTGAAATCACGCCACTTTGAATTCAGTGAATTGGATGTGTGAATTGGCAGGAATGCAGTTCTTTAACTGAGTTAACAATTCTTTAACTATCTTGAAATGAGGACCTCTATTGGCAAAATCCTAAATTAAAATGCCTGGAAATATTAATTACAGTTGCAAGAAAAAGTATGTGAACCCCTTGGGATTACGTTGAGTTTTGCATGAATTGGGCATAAAATGTGCTCTGAACGTCATCTAAGTCACAACAATAGAAGAACACAGTCTGCTGAACATAATACTACACAAACATTAGATGTTGTCATGGTTTAATTGCACATAACATGTAAACATTCACAGTGCAGGGAGGAAAACGTATGTGAGGCCCTAGCTTAATGACTTCTCCCAGAGCTAATTGGAGCCAGGAGTGAGCCAACCTTGACTCCAATCAGTGTGATGATATTGGATGTGTTGTTGACAACTGTCCTGCACTTAAAAAACACACACCTGTTTTGGGTTTACTGGTTTCAAGAAGCACTGTCTGATGTGAACCATGCCTCGCAGAAAACAGCTCTCAGAAGACCTACGATCAAGAATTGTTGACTTGCATGAAGCTGGAAAGGGTTACAAAAGTATCTCCAAAAGCCTTGATGTTCATGTGTCCACGGTAAGACAGACTGTCTACAAATGGAGAAAGTTTAGCACTGTTGCTACTCTCCCTAGGCTTGGTCGTCCTGTAAAAATGACTGCAAGAGCACAGCGCAGAATGCTGCATGAGGTAAAGAAGAATCCCAGAGTGTCAGCTAAAGACCTACAGAAATCTCTGGCACATGCTAACATTTTTGTTGACACATCTACAATAAGGAAAACATTAAACAAGAATGGAGGACATGGGAGGACACCACGGAGGAAGCCATTGCTGTTCAAAAAGACTATTGTAGCAGGTTTGAAGTTTGCAAAAGAGCACCTGGATGTTCCACAGAACTACTGGCAAAATACACTGTGGACAGATGAAACCAAGATTGAGTTGTTTGGGAAGAACACACAACACTATGTGTGGAGAAAAAAAGGCACAGCACACCAACATCAAAACCTCATCCCCACTGTAAAACATGGCGGAGGGAGCATCATGGTTTGGGGCTGCTTTGCTGCCTCACGGCCTGGACAGATTGTTGTCATTGATGGGAAAAGGAATTCCAGAGTTTTTCAAGACCTTTTGCAGGAAAACGTACGACCATCTGTCCGCCAACTGAAGCTCTGAAGAGAATGGGTGATGCAACAGGACAATGATCCAAATCATACAAGTAATTCAACAAAACAATGGCTGCAACAGCACAGAATATGCCTTCTGGAGTGGCCCAGTCAGAGTCCTGACCTCAACCCGATTGAAATGCTGTGGCATGACCTTAAGAGAGCGATTCACACCAGACATCCCAAGAATATTGCTACACTGAAACAGTTTTGTGAAGAGGAGTGGTCCAAAATCACTCCAGATCGTTGTGCAGGTCTGATCTGCAACTACAGGAAACGTTTGGTTGAGGTTATTGCTGCCAAAGGGGGTCAACCAGTTATTAAGTCCAAAGGTTCACATACTTTTTCCTCCCTGCACTGTGAATGTTTACATGTTATGTGTAATTAAACCATGGCAACATCTAATGTTTGTGTAGTATTATGTTCAGCAGACTGTGTTCTTCTATTGTTGTGACTTAGATGACGTTCAGAGCACATTTTATGCCCAATTCATGCAAAACTCCACGTAATCCCAAGGGGTTCACATACTTTTTCTTGCAACTGTATAATAATTTGCATATCTGCTTAAAAGAAATGCTCCGAAGCCTGAAAAAAAAACACTTGAAAAAAATGCCTTAATGCATTGAACTGATGAAACAACATTTTCCCTTTGAAATGCTTGATTGGTTTTAGTGGCACTGAAAGTAGAAGTAAAAGTTGGGAATTTTTGGGAAAATGGAATGAAACGATAAAGAGAAGCTTAAACTTCAGCTCAGCATCTTCATTACACTAAAAACACTGGTGGCCACAACCCACAACAGCAGCAACCGCTGGTATGCTGATTCTTTTGACCTCTAAAATATAAATGAAATTTCATCTTTGGCCTTCTTGGCCTTCAGGCCTTTAGGTTTTTGGAGGCATTGAAGCACTCGCAGAACATTTTGGACAACACACCTGACAACAGACTCTACTCTTTGAACTCTTTGAGTTTCTCAGCACTTCCATGCCTCAATGCTCTTCTTTCACTTCCTGCACCTGGATCCCCAACCTTCCCTCAATGCCCTTTACCATTTTGATTAAAGGCATCGGATGCAAACACTTCACAAACAATCACTTAGGTAGGTTTCAAATAAGTGTTTCAAGAGTGTTAGACAGAGATATGAATTGTGAAGAGTGTAAAACAGCAAGCAACTTTCCCAGTCACAGCTGGCAGAATAACATAACCTAGAACACAGCCAGAAACAGCACCTCCATCTTGCTTGAGGTGTTTACTTTTGACTTTTGAGGCAGTCATCCAGGATTGTTTGCCTAAAAATTCCTCCCTACTGAAGCTTGCCTTAGGACACCTGCATTACCGTTTGACAGGTGACCGCCCCATTCAAACTCCCCACCTGCCACTGTGAATCAGAGAGAAACTAGGTGCCCCCCTTCTTTTTCTGTCTAACTTTCCCTGGTCAGAGAAGGCTATGATAGCCTAAAATTAAGTTTGCTGGTAATTCGTGGGGAAGACAGAAGTGTCTGCTTCTCCAACTGCATGTTTTTTGACCATACTCCATATTCTGGCTACTCTGGCTATATTTACTCAAAAGAGACATGTGGACCTTGTCGTTAATATTAACAAATATTTCTTAAAACAAGGTTGTGGAACGTTTTGTGTTAATTGTGTTGTGTTAAATTAATAGGCCTATTAATCCAAGTAGCATCGTACACATCGTTTACACATCTCATTTCCAGACAACCTATAATATAATACCATTCATCAATTATTGGGAATTTCATCCCAAAATAAATTCTGCTGAGAATAAGATGTTGTCCATTCAGAATTATTGTCCCAGTCAGTCTCCTGTAGAATGCATTGGCAACTTTTCCTGCTACCGACACAGCCTAGTTTTGGCTGTGCTGAGCATGTCTCTGCCAATTTGTTTTAGCTGCTGCTGTCACAAGGGTCAGATCTTGTGTCAGGCAAAGGCATGTTGGCATTATTGTTGGCAGCAGGTCTGGTAAGACAACTAACGTACAATAAGCTATAACCATAATTTTCCTCAAACAATTGGCAAGCATGCGTGCAAGTAATGAGCTCAGCAGCTTCTGATCCTTATCTATTCCCTTCAACAAAAATGTATTTTTCCTCCCACGTTCTTTTCAATTCTCTTTCAATTCTTTCAATTCTTCCTTTCATCCTTCATTCTTTTCTTTCCTTTCTTCCCTTTTCCTTCCTCTTCATTCCTTCCTTTTTTCCTCTTCCCCTTCCTTCCTTACGGACTTCCTTCCTTCCTTCATTCCTTTCTTCATTTCCTCCCTCCTTCCCACTTCCTCCCTCCTTTCCGCTTTTAATTTCCTTTCCTTTTCTTCCCATGTTCCTTTCCTTCCTTGCATGCTTCCCTTCCTCCTCTCTTTTTCATGCCTTTCTTTTCTTTCTTTTTTTCTTCCTTTTTATTTCCTTCTTCCCCGTCCTTCCTTCATTCCTTCCTTCCTTATTTATTTCCTTGCTTTCCTTCTTTTTTCCGTTCTTCAATCTTTTCTTCCTTCTTATTTTTTTATTCCTTCCTTCCCTCCGCCTCCTTCCATACTTCTTTCCTTGCCTTCCTTTCTTTTTTTTATTTGAAATGTTTTTCCTTCCCTCCCTTCCCTCCTTTCCTTGTTCCTTCCATCCACCTTCCTAGCTTCCCTTTCTTCCTTACTTTCCTATCTTCCATCTTTCCTTTACTTTCTTCCATCCTTTTTTTAATAATTTTCCCTACTTTTCCTCCCTCCCCTTCCTTCCGTTCCTTCTTTTACTTCCTTCCTTTCTTCTCTGTAGGATCAGTTCCTTAGAGTTCTTCTTTTCTTTTCCTTTCATCCTGCCGTCCCTCCCTTCTATTTTCTTCCCTTCCTTTGTTCCTTCCTTTCTCTAACCACATTCCTTTCTTTCTAAGAAGCTACCTAAGGAAAAAAGGAAGGAAGGAAAAAAGGATAGGGAAGGGGAGGGAGGAAGGAAAGAAAGGAAAGAAATGAAGGAAAGCAAAGATAGGAAAGGAAGGTTGGATGGAAGGAGGGAGGAAGGAAGTTATGATGGAAGGAAAAAATAAGGAAGAAAGAATGAAAAAATAAATAGGGTGTGAGGAAAGGAAGTAAAAAATTCAATAATGAGGCAAAATATAGCTGCCATATAGCACTCTCAGGCTGCTGCCGCTCACACACTCTGACTCAGGAGATGCCAGATTTCGCCTTGATGAACTAGACCCAAATTTTGTTTTCTTTAAATCCTATCTTCCTCCCTCCTTTCCTTTGTTTCATCTTTCCTTCCATTTCTCTACCTCCCCTCCTTTCCTCCTCTCCTTTCCTTACTTTCTTACTTTCCTTTCCTTTATTCTTTCCTCCTCTATACAGACTACTTCTTCCCTTTCACTTCTTTCTTCCTTCCTTCATTTCTTCCCTCCCCTTCCATCTTTCTTTCTCTCTTTCTTTCTTTCCTTCCTTTCCACCTTCCCCTTCCTTCCTAACCAATACTTCTTTCCTTCCTTACTTCCTCTTTCCTTCCCTTCCTCCCCTCCCTGCCTTCCTTCCTCCCTTCCCTAATGTCAGGGATCGCCGCGGCACATAGGTCTGCACATGCGCAGATTGCCAAAACATACTAACACAGTTGCGGCCGCGCATGCGCACTCGCACACTCAGGCGTGCGCTTGTCACTAATGACAGCGCAGGGTGCTCTATTTAAAGCCGGCTCTTGCGATGCTCAAGTGCCGTATGGTCTTATTCCTGTGTTCCTGTTCCTAGTTCTGAGATTGCCTTGTTGCCAAACCTGCCTGACCCGGATTATCGTGACCCTCTCCTGCCCTGATCCCTGGCTTGCCTGACCATTCTTCTGCCTTCTCCTGTTTACCTGACCTCCTATTGCTGAACCTGGCCTGTGACCCGTTTATCCTTTTGCCTGCTGATCTGTACCGCCTGCCTCCGCTGTTACCGACCTAGCCTGTCTGACTACGCTACACACTATCTCTTCACATCTGGCTCTCACTTGCTACCTACCACTGGCAAAACCACCTCTACCACAGCTGGTTGTACTCGGGAGTCGCGACCTGGTCTCAGGCTGCTTCAAGTCCATCCCCACCATCAGGGGCCCTGGTGAAACAGCAGACTGAGGCTTAGACTCCGCTCCCTGAGGAATTCCTGGCCTGTGGGTCGCTAGAGGCTACTGCCAGTCGGTCCGTGACAGAAGCATACGGCCATGACTGAGCCAGGAAGAGGTCCCTCACCCTTGGATGAGATATGCCAACACCTGGCAGCACACACCCAAGCTGTCAAAACCCTCCAAGAAGGCTATACACATCTGGAGGGACGTATTCAGACCCTAACCATGCCAGCAACCATGCCATCATCCCCGGCTGATCCGCCTCCTGCCAGGGGCCTCGCAGGATCTTCCACTGGAGCAGTGTTCACCAGAACTTCGAGTGCCAATGCCTGAGCGGTTCAGTGGGGATCGAGGGAAGTTCAGGGCCTTCCAGAATTCCTGCCTATTATACTTTAACTTACAGCCACTGACTTTTTCGTCAGAATCTGTAAAAGTGGGGTTCGTCATATCCCTACTGCAGGGGTAACCCCAAGGCTGGGCCCACCGTCTGTTGGAGAGTCACCATTCGCATCTGGACTCAGTTTCCTCATTTTTCAAAGCAATGGCGGAACTATACGATGATCCGCAACGAGCTGCTTTGGCTGAAGCAGTTCTACATACTTTGCTTTCCTCTTCTTTGCTATCCTTTGGGATAAAAGGGGATACTATTTTCCTTCCCTTCTTTATATATATCACTTCTTCCTTTCTTCTTCCTTCTTTACTCATCCTTCTTGATGGATGAATGGAAAAAGAAAAGAAATTTCCTTCTGCCTTCTTTCCTTCCTGCCTCCCCTTTTTTTGCTTTCCTTATTTTTCTTCTGTCCTTCACTCTCTTTTCTTTCTTTCCTCCCTTTTTCCTTTCCTTTCCATTTTCCTTCCTACGTTCCATACTCCTAGATGGAAATCCCTCCCCTCTTCTTCGCTATTCTTCTAGCCTTCTATAACTTCCTTCCTTCTTTTCTTTCTCTATTCTCATTACTATATTTCTTCCTCCCTCCTTGCTTCCCTCCTTCTTCCTCCCTCCTTGCTTCTTTCTATTATTCCTTCCTCCCCTCTCCTTTCTTTTCTTTCTTTTTTTTTTCTTTCCATTCCTCCCTTCTTTTATGTTTATCTTTCGAAAGTTGTAGGAAGCTGCTACTAAGAAAAGGAAAGGAGTTTATGGGAGGAAAGAATGTTTTCTCATGTTACAAATAATGTTTTCGTGTTTTTGTAATCCCTCTTTGTGTGTGTGTGTGTTTGCGATTTCGCTCTCGTCCCATTTTGATCACATTAATGTTTTATCAGAACTTGCGTTTAACATATTTTCGGTCTACCCTTCAGGAGCCCAAACCAGCAATCATTGGTCACTGGTTCAATCATAATAAATCCAATCTGCTCGGTAAGACTCATCATTCCTCCTATCCCTCTCTCCCCTTTCCCCTCCTTCCTTCCTCTCTTCTCTCTTTCTTTTGCTTCCTCCCTACCTACCTACCTTCTTCTTGCCCTCCTTTCTTACCTTACTTCCTTCCTCCCTCCCTTCCCTTCCCTCCTCTCCTTCATTCCTTCCATGCTTTTCTTTTCCTTCTTTCCCATCCCTCCTTCACTCCCTACCCTTCCTTCCTTCCTTCTTACCGTCTCTCCTTCCTTCCTTCCTTCTTTCCTTTTCTTCCTTCTTCCTTTTCCTATCCTATCCTATCTTTTCTTTCATCCTTCCCTCCCCTTCCTTCATTCCCTTCCTTTCTCTTCCTTTCATTCCATCCTTACTGACCTTCTTTTCTTCCTTTTCTTCACTTCCATCCCTACACTCCTTCCTCCCTTCTTTCCTTCATTCCCCCCTCCCCATCTCCATTTCCTTCTATTCTTACTTCATCCCTTCCATCCTTCTTTTCCTTTCTTCCTTTCCTTTCCTTTTCTTCCCTCCTTTCCCTCCTCCCTTGCCTACTTTCTTTCTTGAGAAGATAAGAAAGAAGGAAGGGAGTGAAGGAGGGACGGTAAGGAAGGAAAAGAAAGGCATGGAAAGAATGGAGAGAAGAAGAGGGAAGGGAGGGATTGAAAGAATGGAAGAAAGGGAAGGAAGAAGGAATAGAAAAGGGAGGAAAGAAAAAAGGAAGGAAGGAGGGAGGGAGGGAAGAAGTAAGGTTCCCTCCCTGGAAGAGAAAGAAAGAGAGAAGGAAGGAAGGAAGGAAGGAAGGAAGGAATGGAAGAGAGGTAAGGAAGGAGAAGTGAGGGAAGAAGGAGGGGGAGAGATGAATGGAAGGAAGGAAGAGAGGAAGGAAAGGGAGGACAGGAGGAAGGAAGGAAGGGAAGGGAGAGCAGAATAAAAGGAGGGGAAGGGAGGGAAGGAAGGGGGGAAGGGATGAAGGAAAGAAGGAAGGAAGGAGGGAGGGAAGTAAGGAAGGAGGATAGAAATGTAGGGAGGGAAGAAAGGAAAGGGAGGGAGGGGAAGTGTAGGAAAGGGAATGGAAGGGAGTGGAAAGGAAGGAAGGAAAGAAGAATCGAAGGAAGGAAGGAAGGAAAGAAGGAAGGAAGGAGGGAGGAAGGAAGGAATTAATTTCTATTTGCTGTGCGAAGACTTGTCTTTTTTCAACCCCCCACAGAAGATCACAGCAAAAGCAGCATTTCTTACAAAACGGTGGAAGGAAAAAGCTGAAAAATAAAACAAAGCAGAGAATGCAGGAAATGAGATATTCAGCTTTTGGCAGAGGAAAAAGCAATGGATTTAAGAAAGGAAAGAGGAAGAAAAGGTCTTGACACTTGCAATGTTGTTTAGAACATGTCATGGCTCATTTGGAATAGAAGTCTATACAGTAAGTACTTGCTGTGCAAAGACCTTTATCTTTTTTCAGCTAGACTTTCAACCCCCACAAGCAGCTGCTACACTTTAGCTACACTTTTAGCCTGCTGCCGCACTTAGCATCCTGGTGAGCATGGGTTAAAATACTTAAATTAATTACTGAAAGGTTGGAAAATTTACTGGTTTGCAGTCTGCTCTTATTTTTGGTGGGACAAGATGGAAGATCAGTTTGCTGCACTACATGAAACTCCTGATATAATCATTGCTACACCTGGCCGTCAGATGCAGGGCCATGAATCTGAAGCTACACAGTGTGGAGTATGTCGTTTTTGATAAAGCAGAAAGACTTTTGCTGAGCAGCTGCAGGAGATCCTTGCCCGTCTTTGAGAAAATCGCCAAACCTTGTTTTTCTCAGCCACTCTTCCCAAGATGCTGTTAGAATTTGCCCATGCAGGTCCTACTGAATCTGTGCTAATTTGTCTGGATGTTGATAGAAAGCTCAGTGATCAGTTAAAGCTGGCATTTTTTCATGTGAGGCAGAACTTAAACCTGCTGTGTTTCTACATCTATTGCGCTGCATTGTGAAGCCTCAGGAACAAACAGTCATCTTTGTGTCCACCAAAGAGATGCTGGAAATGGTAGCTCATGATTAAACACTTTATGTGAAAAAGAAAAAAATTTAATCTGCTTTTTTTCCCTCCTGCCTCCCCTTTTTTCGCTTTCCTTTTATTTCTTCCGTTCTTCACTTCCTTCACTTTCTTCCCTCCCTCTTTCCTTTCCTTTTTCCTTCCCACGTTCCGTACTCCTAGATGGAAATCCCTCCCCTCTTCTTCCTTATCCTTCTAGTCTTCTATATCTTCCTTCCTTTATTTCTCCATTCTCCTTACTATATTTCTTCCTCCCTCCTTGCTTCCCTCCTTCTTATTCCCTCTTTGCTTCTTTCTATTAATCCTTCATCCCCTCTCCTTTCTTTTCTTTCTTTTTTTTTCTTTCCTTCCCTCCCTTCTTTAATGTTTATCCTTCGAAGGTTATAGGAAGCTACTACTAAGGAAAGGAAAGGAGTTTAGGGGAGGAAAGAATGTTTTCTCATGTTACAAATAATGTTTTTGTGTTTTTGTAATACCTGTTTGTGTGTGTGTGTGTGTTTGCGATTTCGTTCTCGTCCCACTTTTGATCACATTAATGTTTTATCAGAGCTTGCGTTAAACATATTTTCAGTCTACCCTCCAGGAGTCCACACCAGCAATCACTGGTCCAGGGGTGGACTGACCATTTGGAAACTCGCCCAACACTGCCCAAGGGCCCGGGGTCAGTAGGGGGGCCCATGAGATGCCCTTGGTACCTTTTTCATAGGCTTTTTTGAGATTGGGCAAGGACACAGGGGCCCCATGATCCCCTATTGCCCGGGGGCCCCATGAGTTGTCAGTCCGCCCCTGCACTGGTCACTGGTTCAATCATAATAAATCTACTCGGTACTTCCTCCCATCATTCCTCCTATCCCGCTCTCCCCTTCCCCTCCTTCATTACTCCCTACCTCTTTCTTTCTCTTCCTCCCTACCTTCCTTCTTCCCTCCCTCCTTCCTTACTTCCCTCCTTCCAGTCTTACTTCTTTCCTCCCTCCCTTCACTCCTTCATTCCTTCCATGCCTTTCTTTCACGTCCTTCCTTCACTCCCCTCCCTTGCTTCCTTCTTACTTTCTATCCTTCCTTCCCTCTCTTTCTTATTTTCTTTCTTCCTTCCCTCCCCTTCCTTCATTCCTTTCCTTCCTTTCATTCCGTCCTTCCTGTCCTTCTTTCCTTCATTTCCTTCACTTCCATTCCTACCCTCCTTCCTCCCTTCTTTCCTTCCTTCTATCCTCCCCATCTCCATTTCCTTCTATTCTTCCTTTATCCTTGACTGCCCTTCCATCCTTTTTCCCTCCCTCATTCCTTCCTTCCTTTCCTCCTCTCCTTTTCTTCCTTCCTTCCCTACAATCTTGCCTGCTCCCTCCCCTCCTTTCCCTTCCTTCCTTTCTTCCCCTTTTCACCTCCCTTCCTTCTTTCCTTCCTGCTTTCCCCGCCTTCCTTCCTTCCTTCCTTCCATCTATCCCTCCCATTCCCTATCCCTCCCTTCCTTTTATTCTTCCTTTCCTTTCTCCCACCCTTCCTTCCCTCCCTTCCCTCCCTCCCCCTTCCTTCCTTCTTCTCCTTCTCCTCTCTTCCATTTGCTTCAATTTCTCCTTTTCTTTCCTTTATGCATTCCCTTCTTCCCTTCCCTCCCCTCCCCTTCCCTTCCCTTCCATCCTTTCTTTACTTCCTTCCCCTTCCTTATCTTCCTTCCTTCCCTCCTGCTCTCCATCCCCTTCCTTCCTTTGTGCCTTAATCCCTTCCCTTTCCTTTCTTCTTTCCTTTCCTGTCTTTTCCTTCCTTCCTTCCTTCCTTCCTTCTTCCTTCCTTCCTTCCCTTCCATACATTTCTACACTCCTTCCCTCCTTCCTTCCCCACTCCTTTCTTCCTTCCTTTCTTCCTCCCATCGTCCCTTTCTTCCCTCCCTCCAATTCACTTCTCTCCCCTCCCTTTCCATACTTGCTTCCTTTCCTTCCTCCTTAATCCCTCCTTCATCCCTCCCCTTCCTTCCCTCCTTCCTCCCTCCCTTTTTCTTTGTTTAACTTTGTTCCTAACCTCCCTCCCCATTCTTCCTTTATTCTTTCCTTCCTTCATAACTTCTCCATTTCTTCATTTCCTTCCTTTCTTCCTTCACTCCCCTCCTTTCCTTCCTTCTTACCTTCTCTCCTTCCTTCCTTTTTCTCAATTCCTTCCTTTCCTATCCTATTATATCCTTTCTACCGTTCTTTTCTTTCTCCCTCCCACCCCTTCGTTCCTTCTGTTCTTTCATTCTTTCCTTCCTTATCTTCGCTTCTTCCTTTCCTTCACTTCCATCCATACCCTCCATCCTCATTCTCCCTATCTCCATATCCTTTCATTCGTCATTCACCCCTTCCTTCCCTTCCATCCTTTTCCTTCCATCCTTCTTCCCTCCCCTCATTCCTTCCTTTCCTTTCCTCTTTCCCTGCATTCCTTCTGGCTTCCCTCCCCTCCTTTCCCTCACTCCATTCCTTCCTCCTTCCCTCTTTCCTTCCTTCCCTCCCTCCCTTCCTTTCTTCCCTTCCTTCGTTCTCTTCTTTTTTTCCTTTCCTCCCTCCCATTCCCTTCTCTTCCCTACTCTTTCTTTCCTTTCCTTCCTTCCTTTTTCCTCCTGCTTTGCCTTCCTTCCTTCTTTTATTCCTTCCTTCTTTCCTTCCTTCCTTCTATCCCTCCATACCCTTTCCTTTCCTTCTTGTATGGAAGGAAAGAAGGAAGGAAGTAATGAAAAGAAAGGAAAGGAAAGAAGAATGGAAAGGAAAGAAAGGGGGGAAGGGATGAAGGCTCAAGGAAGGAAGGGGTTGGAGAGTAGGTGGGAAGGAAGGAAGATAAGGAATTGGTAGGAATGAAAGAAAAGGAAGGAAGGGGAGGAAAGGGAAGAGGGGAATGAAGAAAGGGAAGAGGGGGAATGAAGAAAGGAAAGAAGGGGAAAAATTTAAGCAAAGGGAAGGGAGGAGGGAGGGATAGAAGGGGAGGAAAAAAGGAATGCAGAAAAAGAAGGAAGGAAAGATGGAAGGAAGGGAAAGGAAAGAAAGGGTAGGGAAGAGAAGAGAAGGGAAGGGGAGGGATGGAGGGAAGGGAAGGGAAGGGAAGGAAGGAAAGGAAGGGAAAGGAGAGGAAGGGAGGGAAGCAGGCAAGAAAGTAGGGAGGGAAGGAAGGAAGGAAGGAAAGGAAGGGAAAGGAGAGGAAGGGAGGGAAGCAGGCAAGAAAGTAGGGAGGGAAGGAAGGAAGGAAGGAAAGGAAGGGAAAGGAGGGAAGGGAGGGAAGCAGGCAAGAAAGTAGGGAGGGAAGGAAGGAAGGAATGAGGGAGGGAAGAAGAATGGAAGGGTAAGGATGGAAGGGAAGGAAGGGATGAAGGAAGAATAGAAGGAAATAGAGATGGGGAGGGGGGAAAGAAGGAAAGAAGAGAGGAAGGAGGGTAGGGATGGAAGTGAAGGAAAGGAAGAAAAGAAGGTCAGGAAGGACGGAATGAAAGAAGGGAAGGGTATGAAGGAAGGGGATAGAGGGAAGAAAGAAAAGAAAAGAAAAGATAGGATAGGAAAGGAAGGAAGGGAGAAAAGGAAAGAAGGAAGAAAGGGAAGGAAGGAGAGAAGGTAAGAAGGAAGGAAGAGAGGGAAGGGAAAGAAGGAAAAGAAAGGCATGGAAGGAATGAGAGGAGGGAGGGAAGAAAGGGAGGAAAAGGAGGAAAAAAGGAGGGAAGTAAGGAGGGAGGAAAGAAGGAAGGAAGGAAGGAAGGGGAGCAAGGTAAAGAGAGAAGGGAGGAAGGAAGGAAATGGAGGGCAGCTGAGGAAGGAAGTAGGGGAAAGGAGAAAGGGAAGGAAGAATGGAAAGGGTGGGATAGAAAGAAGGAGAGAATAAATAAAGGAAAGAAGGAAGTGCAGTAAGGAGGGAGGAAATAAGGATGGAAGGAGAGGATAGAGAGAAGGGAAGAGAAGGAAGGAAGGGAAGGAGGGGACAATGATGAAGTAAAAGGGAAAGAAAAAAAAGAACGAAGGAAAGAAGGAAAGAAAGCAAGAAAGAAAGAAAAAAAAAAAAGGGAAAGAAGGGAGGGAAGGGGAGGAATGAAGGAGGGAAACGAAGCAAGTAAGGGGAAAGAAGGAAGGAATGATGGGAACGGGAAGAGAAGGGAAGTGGAGGGAAGGATGGGAGAAAGAAAGCAAGGAAGAAAGGAGTGGGGAAGGAAAGAGGAAGGAGTGTAGAAATGTATGGGAAGGAAGGAAGGGAAGGAAAGAAGGAAGGAAGGAAGTAATGAAAAGAAAGGAAAGGAAAGAAGAATGGAAAGAAAGAAAGGAGGGAAGGGATGAAGGCACAAAGGAAGAAAGGGGATGGAGAGTAGGAGGGAAGGAAGAAGATAAAGGAAATGGTAGGAAGGAAAGAAATGAAAAGAAGGGAAGGGAGGGGAGGGAAGATGGATTGCAGAAGGAAAGAAGGAGAGAAATTGGAGCAAAGGTAAGGGAGGAGGGAGGGAGGGAAAGAAAGTGGTAGGGTGGGAAAGAGAAAGGAAAGAAAGAATAAAAGGAAGGGAGGGGAATAAAGGATGGAAGGAAAGGGGGAGGGAGGGATAGAAGGAAGGGAGGAAGGAAGGAAAAAAAGGAAGGCAGGGAAAGAAGGAAGGAAAAAAAGGGAAGGGAAAGGAAAGAAAGGGTAGAAAGAGAAAGGGAAGGGGAAGGACGGAAGGAATGAAAGAAAGGAAGGAAGAAGGGAAAAAAAGAAGGAAAGGATGAAGGAATAAGAAATGGAGATGGGGAGGGGAGGAAGAAAGGAGGGAGGGATGGAAGTGAAAGGAAAGGAAGAAAAGAAGTCAGGAAGGATGGAATGAAAGGAAGGGAAGGGAATGAAGAAAGAAAAGATAGGATAGGATAGGAAAGGGAGAAAAGGAAAGAAGGAAGAAAGGAAGGAACGAGAAAAGGTTAGAAGGAAGGAAGGGAAGTGAAGGAGGGAAGGGAAAGAATGAAAAGAAAGACATGGAAGGAATGAAGAGAGAGAGGGGGAAGGAAGGAGGAGGAAAAGGAAGGACAGGAGGAAGTAAGAATGAGGGAGGAAGGAAGGGGAAGCAAGGGAAGAGAGATGGGGAAAGGAGAGGAAGGGAAGGGAAGGAGGGATAGAAAGAAGGATAGATAAATGAAGGAAGGAAAGAAGTGAAGAGAAGGAAGGAAGGGGGGAAAGAAGGACAATGATGAATTAAAAAAGGAAAGAAAGGAAGAGAACAAAGGAGGGAAAGAAGGATAGAAGAAACATAAATGAAGGAAGGAAGGAAGGCAAGTGTAGGGAGGAAATAAGGAAGGAAAGAGAGAAGGAAGAGAAGGAAGGAAGGGACAATGATGAAGTAAAAAAGGGAAGAAAGGAAGAGAACAAAGGAGGGAAAGAAGGATAGAAGAATATAAATGAAAGAAGAAGGGAAGAAAGGAAGGAAGAAAGGAAGGGAGGGAAAGAAAGAGGGAAGGAAGGAAGGAAGGAAGGAAGGAAGGAAGGAAATGAAGGAAGAAATGAGGGAGGGAGGGAAGAAGAAGGAAGGGAATGGATGGAAGGGAGATAGAAGGGAAGGATGAAGGAAGAAGGAAGGAAGGAAGGAGGGGAAGGGAGGGGATGGAAGGAAGAAGGGAAGAGAGGGAAGAAAGGAGGGAAGGATGGACGGGAAGGGAGGGAAAAAGGGAATGGGAAAGGGAAGAGAAGGAGAAGGAGGGGATAGATTGAAGGATGAGAGAAAAGGAAGGGCAAGAGGGACATAAAGGATGGAAATAATTAAGAAAGGAAGGGAGGGAAGAAAGGAAAAAAGGAAGGAAGCAAGGAAGGAAAAGGGGAAGGGAGGAAAAAAGGAAAGAAGGAAGGAGAGGATGTGAAGAAAAGGAAGGAAGGAGAGGAAATGAAGGAAGAAGCGAAGGGATGTAGGGAAGGAAAGGTAAGGGAAAAGTAGAAAAGAAAGAAGGCAAGGGAAAGGAAGAGAAGGAGGCAGGGAAGATCATTATCATTAAATGAAGGAAGGAAAGAAGGAAAAAGAGGGAAGAGGGAAAGAGGGAATGAAGGAAGGAAAGAAGGAAAAGAAGGAAGGAAGGGAGAGAGGGGAGTGAAGGAGGGAAGGGAAAAGAAGAAAAAGAATGGCATGGCAGGAATGAAGGAGAGGAGGGGAATAATGGGAGGGAGTAAAGGAGTAAGGAAAGAAGGAAGGAAAGAAGGAAGTAGGGAAGTAAGGAAGGAGGAAGGGAAAGAAGGAAGGAAAGGATAGATGGGATGGTAGGAGGGAAGAGATGAAGGAAGAAGGGGAGAGAGGAAAGAAAGAAAAAAGAGGAAAGAAGGATGGAAGGAAGGAAGGAAGGGAGGGAGGGAGGAAGGAAGGAAGGAAGGAAGGAAGGAAGGAAGGAGAGAAGTTAAGAAGGAAGAGAGGGAGGGGAGTGGAAGGAGGGACAGGAAGAAGGAAAAGAAAGCATGGAAAGACTGAAGGAGAGGAGGGGAGGGAAGGGAGGGAGGAAAGGAGGTAGGAAGGAAGGAAGAAAGGAAGGAAGGAAGGAAGGGAGGGAGGAAGAGAAAGAAAGAGATGGAAGGAAAGAAGGAGGGGAAGGAAGGGATGGAAGGAAGGAAT
>NW_028320466.1:0-81969 GCF_062004578.1 Staurois parvus | reverse complement strand
GACATGTTGGGAGGATGGATGGACTGGTCAGTAGATATGTTGGGAGGGTGGATGAACTGGTCAGTAGACATGTTGGGAGGGTGGATGAACTGGTCAGTAGACATGTTGGGAGGGTGGATGGACTGGTCAGTAGACATGTTGGGAGGGTGGATGGACTGGTCAGTAGACATGTTGGGAGGTGGATGGACTGGTCAGTAGACATGTGGGAGGCCGGGAGCACCGGTCAGTAGACATGTTGGGAGGCCGGGAGCACCGGTCAGTAGACATGTTGGGAGGCCGGGAGCACCGGTCAGTAGACATGTTGGGAGGCCGGGAGCACCGGTCAGTAGACATGTTGGGAGGCCGGGAGCACCGGTCAGTAGACATGTTGGGAGGCCGGGAGCACCGGTCAGTAGACATGTTGGGAGGCCGGGAGCACCGGTCAGTAGACATGTTGGGAGGGTGGGAGCACCGGTCAGTAGACATGTTGGGAGGGTGGGAGCACCGTTCAGTAGACCGGCACTGTATGATCTGTAGCTCCTCCTCCTGTAGGATCAGAGCAGAGTAATGAACATTTCTGGTGGCGGGTGAGCCGGCTCTATGATGATTATTTGCCGTCTCTCACTTCCCCGATTAGATGGAGATCATAAACAAACGCTTCCATCCCGCCCCCTCTCCCCGCCCCCTCTCCCCGCCCCCTCTCCGTTTTCATCTCACTAAGCTTTATTTGGCGCACAGAAGATTCCGGAGAATTCTCAATGTTTGGTTTATAAAATGTCACTTCTAGAGCGACTTACTGTGTGACAAATGGGTTGTGTGGCCGGCTGCCATGGAAGTGCGTCACGTTCGATATACGGCGGGAAATTCTCAGCAAACCGCAGACAGTAATCATTCTGGTACTCCCCTTCACAGGCAGATCCATCGTGGCAGTGACCCCGCTTCTCCCAGACAGCGCCAGCGGATACGAGACGAACGCCTGAGTGCAGAGGACGAATATCAGGTCAGAGATGTCTCACCAATCAGATCTGTTCAATCCTCCCTCCACCCTCCCCTCTAGTCTTGCACAGGTGTAGCAGCTCCACCCCTTCAGTCTTGCGCAGGTGTATTGGCTCCTCCCCTTCAGTCTTGCACAGGTGTACCGGATCCACCTCTTCAGTCTTGCACAGGTGTACAGGCTCCTCCTCTTCAGTCTTGCACAGGTGTACAGGCTCCTCCTCTTCAGTCTTGCACAGGTGTACAGGCTCCTCCCCTTCAGTCTTGCACAGGTGTCCCGGCTCCTCCCCTTCAGTCTTGCCCAAGTGTACCGGCTCCTCCCCTTCAGTCTTGCCCAGGTGTAGCAGCTCCTCCCCTTCAGTCTTGCACAGGTGTAGCAGCTCCTCCCCTTCAGTCTTGCACAGGTGTACAGGCTCCTCCCCTTCAGTCTTGCACAGGTGTAGCAGCTCCTCCCCTTCAGTCTTGCCCAGGTGTACCGGCTCCTCCCCTTCAGTCTTGCACAGGTGTCCCGGTTCCTCCCCTTCAGTCTTGCACAGGTGTACTGGCTCCTCCCCTTCAGTCTTGCCCAGGTTTAGCAGCTCCTCCCCTTCAGTCTTGCACAGGTGTACCGGCTCCACCCCTTCAGTCTTGCACAGGTGTATTGGCTCCTCCCCTTCAGTCTTGCACAGGTGTACCAGCTCCACCCCTTCAGTCTTGCACAGGTGTACCAGCTCCGCCCCTTCAGTCTTGCACAGGTGTACCAGCTCCACCCCTTCAGTCTTGCACAGGTGTACAGGCTCCTCCTCTTCAGTCTTGCACAGGTGTACAGGCTCCTCCTCTTCAGTCTTGCACAGGTGTACAGGCTCCTCCTCTTCAGTCTTGCACAGGTGTACAGGCTCCTCCTCTTCAGTCTTGCACAGGTGTATAGGCTCCTCCCCTTCAGTCTTGCACAGGTGTCCCGGCTCCTCCCCTTCAGTCTTGCCCAAGTGTACCGGCTCCTCCCCTTCAGTCTTGCCCAAGTGTACCGGCTCCTCCCCTTAAGTCTTGCCCAGGTGTAGCAGCTCCTCCCCTTCAGTCTTGCCCAGGTGTAGCAGCTCCTCCCCTTTAGTCTTGCCCAGGTGTACAGGCTCCTCCTCTTCAGTCTTGCACAGGTGTAGCAGCTCCTCCCCTTCAGTCTTGCCCAGGTGTACCGGCTTTTCCCCTTCAGTCTTGCACAGGTGTACCAGCTCCTCCCCTTCAGTCTTGCACAGGTGTACTGGCTCCTCCCCTTCAGTCTTGCCCAGGTTTAGCAGCTCCTCCCCTTCAGTCTTGCCCAGGTTTAGCAGCTCCTCCCCTTCAGTCTTGCCCAGGTTTAGCAGCTCCTCCCCTTCAGTCTTGCACAGGTGTACCGGCTCCTCCCCTGGACTGGAATGGCTTCCTCTGATGTCACTGCACACTGGGAGCGTCTCACAATGTGCATTAGAAGCTGCAGCAAGTCAGATAGAGCTCCGCTCCATTTCCTGTCTGGAGGACGTCCAGTATCATCTAGAGCTTTCCTCCCCAGCCTGACTGTCCCTGGCCACGCCCCTTTCATTCATATCATGATACCATATGGCGGTATTTCTGTGACGCAGGTGATGAGCGGCAATCCCGACCTCCAGAGAGAATGCAGGCGTCCGTGTGTGAGTGCCGTGTCCAAGCGGGTGTTGCGCAGATCAGACCAGGTGAGTGGGAGGTCAGGTATAGTGACCTCCTTCTACATATATGACATAGGAAGACCTCCACAACACATGTATGTCCTCCATCTACATACATGACATAGGAAGACCTCCACAACACATGTATGTCCTCCATCTACATACATGACATAGGAAGACCTCCACAACACATGTATGTCCTCCATCTACATACATGACATAGGAAGACCTCCATAACACGTATGTCCTCCATCTACATACGTGACGTATGAAGACCTCCATAACACATTGTATGTCCTCCATTTACATACATGATATAGGAAGACCTTCATAACACATTGTATGTCTTCCATCCACATACATGATGTATGAAGACCTCCACAACACATGTATGTCCTCCATCTGCATACATGACATAGGAAGACCTCCACAACACATGTATGTCCTCCATCTACATACATGACATAGGAAGACCTCCATAACACATTGTATGTCCTCCATCTACATACGTGACGTATGAAGACCTCCATAACACATTGTATGTACTCCATCTACATACGTCACATAGGAAGACCTCCGTAACACATTGTATGTCTTCCATCCACATACATGACATATGAAGACCTCCGTAACACATTGTATGTCTTCCATCCACATACATGACATATGAAGACCTCCGTAACACATTGTATGTCTTCCATCCACATACATGACATATGAAGACCTCCGTAACACATTGTATGTCCTCCGCAGCTTCTCACCGTTCAGCCTCAGTTTGACCTCTATCTGAATGAGCTCTGGGCCAATAGGAACCGAGCATTGCGACATTTCCAGCAGGCCGCCCGCAAGGTGAGACCCCAATCCGGTGCTGAGATTGGTAATCTGGGGCCCAGGGATGGGAGTCTGACATCATCTGTACCTCCCACCGAGAGGGAAAAGGTATGTAGGTAAGGGACACGCCCCCAGTTATATATAGAACAAGGACACGCCCCCAGTTATATATAGGTAACGGACACGCCCCAAGTTATCTATAGAAAAAGGACACGCCCACAGTTATATATAAAACAAGGACACGCCCCCAGTTATATATAGAACAAGGACACGCCCCCAGTTATAGGTAAAAGGACACACCCACAGTTATAGGTAAATGACATGCCCCTAGTTATAGATAAGAAAAGGACACACCCTCAGATATATATAGAAAAAGGACACGCCCACCAGTTATATATAGCTAAATAGCACGCCCCCAGTTATATATAGGTCAAGAACACGCCCTCAGTTATATATAGGTAATGGACACGCCCCAAGTTATCTATAGAAAAAGGACACGCCCCCAGTTATAGATAGGTAAATAGCACGCCCCCAATTATAGATAGGAAAAGGACACACCCTCAGATATATATAGAAAAAGGACACGCCCACCAGTTATATATAGAACAAGGACACGCCCCCAGTTATAGGTAAATGACATGCCCCTAGTTATAGATAGGAAAAGGACACACCCTCAGATATATAGAAAAAGGACACGCCCACCAGTTATATATAGGTAAAATACGCGCCCCCAGTTATATATATGTAAAGGACACGCCCCCATTCATATATAGAAAAAGGACACACCCCTCAGGTATATATAGGTAAATAGCACGCCCCCAGTTATATATAGGTAAAGGACACGCCCCAAGTTATGTATAGAAAATGGACACGCCCCAGTTATATATAGAACAAGGACACGCCCCCAGTTATAGGTAAATGGCACGCCCCTAGTTATAGATAAGAAAAGGACACACCCCCAGTTATATATAGGTAACTAGCACGCCCCCAGTTATATATAGGTCAAGAACACGCCCTCAGTTATATATAGGTAACGGACACGCCCCAAGTTATCTATAGAAAAAGGACACGCCCCCAGTTATATATAGCACAAGGACACCCCCCCCCCAGTTATATGTAGAGCAAGGACACGCCCCCCAGTTATATATAGAACAAGGACATGTCCACAGTTATATATAGAACAAGGACACGCCCCCAGTTATATATAGGTCAAGAACACGCCCCCAGTTATATATAGGTAAGGGACACGCCCCAAGTTATGTATAGAAAAAGGACACGCCCCAGTTATATATAGAACAAGGACACGCCCCCAGTTATAGGTAAATGAGATGCCCCTAGTTATAGATAAGAAAAGGACACACCCTCAGATATATATAGGTAACTAGCACGCCCCCAGTTATATATAGGTAACTAGCACGCCCCCAGTTATATATAGGTAACTAGCACGCCCCCAGTTATATATAGGTCAAGAACACGCCCTCAGTTATATATAGGTAACGGACACGCCCCAAGTTATCTATAGAAAAAGGACACGCCCCCAGTTATAGATAGGTAAATAGCACGCCCCCAGTTATAGATAGGAAAAGGACACACCCTCAGATATATATAGAAAAAGGACACGCCCACAAGTTATATATAGCACAGGGACCCCCCCAGTTATATGTAGAGCAAGGACACGCCCCCCAGTTATATAGAGAACAAGGACATGCCCACAGTTATACATAGAACAAGGACACGCCCCCAATTATATATAGGTCAAGAACACGCCCCCAGTTATATATAGGTAAGGGACACGCCCTAAGTTATATATAGAAAAGGACATGCCCCTAGTTATAGATAGAGGACACCCCCCCGGTTATATATAGGCAAAGGGCATGCCCCCCCAGTTATATATAGAAAAAGATACACCCTTAGTTATAGATAAAAGACACCCCCCCCCCCCAGGACTGAGGGCTGAGAGGAGTACAGAGACGGGGGGCTGGGATTTTTTCAGGAAGCTAATGTATGTACAGCACTCTGCCGGCCCCTCCCACCAGCCATGATCTGCTTGCATTACATAGAGAAGCACAGAGATGACATCACTGCATATAAATAAGTAATGCAATAAAAATTGAAAGGTTTTATTTACAAATGTCATTATCACGGTGATGGGGGGGGGGGCAGGGGGGGGCAGACCAGGGAAGGCAACATATGAGCAGATTAAACTCCGTATTTAATAGAGAGCCACTCATCAGAGGTAATGGAGGGATTTGGTTCCAGAGAAGGACAGCCGGGACCTCTGTGTGGTGTCTCCGTATTGCAGCGTCTGCTTGGGTGTTGTCACATCTTATATACAAGTTCGGGTTTATGACTCTGTGTGCAGTATGCCCATGTTCCATGCTCCGTCCTCCGTGTTCCATGTTCTATGTTCCATGCTCCGTCCTTCATGTTCCATGCTCCGTCCTCCGTGTTCCATGTTCTATGTTCCATGCTCCGTCCTTCATGTTCCATGCTCCGTCCTCCGTGTTCCATGTTCTATGTTCCATGCTCCGTCCTTCATGTTCCATGCTCCGTCCTTCATGTTCCATGCTTCATCTTCATGTTCCATGCTCCGTACTTCATGTTCCATGCTTCATCCTCCGTGTTCCATGTTCTATGTTCTGTGTTCCATGTTCCATGCTCCATGTTCCATGCTCTGTCCTCCATGTTCCATGCTCCGTCCCTCATGTTCTGTGTTCTATGTTCTGTGTTCCATGCTCCATGTTCCATGCTCCATCCTTCATGTTCTGTGTTCCATGTTCCATGCTCCGTCCTTCATGTTCTGTGTTCCATGCTCCATGCTCCGTCCTTCATGTTCTGTGTTCTATGTTCTGTGTTCCATGCTCCATGCTCTGTCCTCCATGTTCCATGCTCTGTCCTTCATGTTCTGTGTTCTATGTTCTGTGTTCCATGCTCCATGTTCCATGCTCCATCCTTCATGTTCTGTGTTCCATGTTCCATGCTCCGTCCTTCATGTTCTGTGTTCCATGCTCCATGCTCCGTCCTTCATGTTCTGTGTTCTATGTTCTGTGTTCCATGCTCCATGTTCCATGCTCTGTTCTCCATGTTCTATGTTCCATGCTCTGTCCTCCATGTTCTATGTTCCATGCTCTGTCCTCCATGTTCTATGGTTTGTTTTCTATGTTCCATGCTCCATCCTCCACGTTCTGTGTTCTACGCTTTGTCTTCTATGTTCCATGCTCCGTCCTCCATGTTTCGTGTTCTATGCTTTGTCTTCTGTTTCATGCTCTATCCTCCCTGTTCCTTGTTCTACATTCTATGGTTTGTCTTCTATGTTCCGTGTTCCATGCTCCATCCTCCATGTTCCATGTTCTACATTCTATGGTTTGTCTTCTATGTTCCATTATCCATCCTCCATGTTCTACATTCTATGGTCTGTCTTTATGTTCCGTGTTCCATGCTCCATGTTCCATGTTCCATCCTCCATGTTCCATGTTCTACATTCTATGGTTTGTCTTCTATGTTCCGTGTTCCATCCTCCATGTTCCATGTTCTACATTCTATGGTTTGTCTTCTATGTTTACGTGTTCCATGCTTCATCCTCCATGTTCCATGTTCCACCCTCCATGTTCTATGCTCCGTGTTCCATGTTTCAGGTTCTGGTGCGCTGCAGAGTAAATCGCAGGTTGGGCCGTCTAAGGAAATTGCTGCAACGCCTTTGGGCGGAGCCGGAGGGGGATGGGCCAATCGGTAAGACGTCATTAGTCATGTGACATGTTTACAATGATTTGTGCTGATTGGTCAGGAGTGACCCTTTTATATCACACAGATAGCAGTGATGAGGAATCGATCCCCTCCCCCACCAATCAGATCCTCTTCTATGACTTCCCCCCATATCCTGCTGAACCCCCGGGATCGGTGAGTACAGAACAACTGGTCACATGCGGCTACCCTGGGGTCTGTATTCTGCACGTGGGCAATGAATAATGACTCTGATTGGGAGGGGAGTAATGACTCTGATTGGGTGGGGAGTAATGACTCTGATTGGGTGGGGAGTAATGACTCTGATTGGATGGGGAGTAACGACTCCGACTGGATGGGGAGTAACATCTCTGATTGGGTGGGGAGTAACGACTCCGACTGGATGGGGAGTAACGACTCCGATTGGATGGGGAGTAACGACTCTGATTGGGAGGGGAGTAACATCTCTGATTGGGTGGGGAGTAACGACTCCGATTGGATGGGGAGTAACATCTCTGATTGGGTGGGGAGTAACGACTCCGATTGGATGGGGAGTAACGACTCCGATTGGATGGGGAGTAACGACTCTGATTGGGAGGGGAGTAACATCTCTGATTGGGTGGGGAGTAACGACTCCGATTGGATGGGGAGTAACGACTCTGATTGGGTGGGGAGTAACGACTCTGATTGGATGGGGAGTAATGACTCTAATTGGGAGGGGAGTAACATCTCTGATTGGGTGGGGAGTAACATCTCTGATTGGGTGGGGAGTAACGACTCCGATTGGATGGGGAGTAATGACTCCGATTGGATGGGGAGTAACGACTCCGATTGGATGGGGAGTAACGACTTCGATTGGATGGGGAGTAACGACTTCGATTGGATGGGGAGTAACGACTCCGATTGGGAGGGGAGTAATGACTCTGATTGGATGGGGAGTAATGACTCTGATTGGGTGGGGAGTAACGTCTCTGATTGGGTGGGGAGTAACGTCTCCGATTGGGTGGGGAGTAACGACTCCGATTGGATGGGGAGTAATGACTCTGATTGGGTGGGGAGTAATGTCTCTGATTGGGTGGGGAGTAATGACTCTGAGTGGGTGGGGAGTAATGACTCTGATTGGGTGGGGAGTAACATCTCTGATTGGGTGGGGAGTAACGACTCCGATTGGATGGGGAGTAACGACTCCGATTGGGTGGGGAGTAATGACTCTGATTGGGTGGGGAGTAACGACTCTGATTGGGTGGGGAGTAACGACTCTGGGTGTTGAGTAACGACTCTGATTGGGTGTTGAGTAACGTTTCTGATTGGATGGGGAGTAATGACTCTGATTGGGTGGGGAGTAACGACTCTGATTGGGTGGGGAGTAACGACTCTGATTGGGTGGGGAGTAACGACTCTGATTGGGTGGGGAGTAACGACTCTGATTGGGAGTAATGACTCTGATTGGGTGGGGAGTAACGACTCTGATTGGGTGGGGAGTAATGACTCTGATTGGGTGGGGAGTAACGACTCTGATTGGGTGGGGAGTAACGACTCTGATTGGGTGGGGAGTAACGACTCTGATTGGGAGTAATGACTCTGATTGGGTGGGGAGTAGCGACTCTGATTGGGTGGGGAGTAGCGACTCTGATTGGGTGGGGAGTAACCTCTCTGATTGGGTGGGGAGTAATCTCTCTGATTGGGTGAGGAGTAACGGCTCCGATTGGGTGGGGGGTAATGTTTCTGATTGGGTGTTGAGTAACGGTTTTGATTGGGTGGGGAGTAACGTCTCCGATTGGGTGGGGAGTAACGACTCCGATTGGATGGGGAGTAATGACTCTGATTGGGTGGGGAGTAATGTCTCTGATTGGGTGGGGAGTAATGACTCTGAGTGGGTGGGGAGTAATGACTCTGATTGGGTGGGGAGTAACATCTCTGATTGGGTGGGGAGTAACGACTCCGATTGGATGGGGAGTAATGACTCCGATTGGGTGGGGAGTAATGACTCTGATTGGGTGGGTAGTAACGACTCTGGGTGTTGAGTAACGACTCTGATTGGGTGTTGAGTAACGTTTCTGATTGGATGGGGAGTAACGACTCCGATTGGATGGGGAGTAACGACTCCGATTGGATGGGGAGTAACGACTCCGATTGGATGGGGAGTAACGACTCCGATTGGGTGGGGAGTAATGACTCCGATTGGGTGGGGAGTAATGACTCTGAGTGGGTGGGGAGTAATGACTCTGATTGGGTGGGGAGTAACATCTCTGATTGGGTGGGGAGTAACGACTCCGATTGGATGGGGAGTAACGACTCTGATTGGGTGGGGAGTAACAACTCTGATTGGCTGGGGAGTAACGACTCTGATTGGATGGGGAGTAATGACTCTGATTGGGTGGGGAGTAACGACTCTGATTGGGTGGGGAGTAACGACTCTGATTGGGTGGGGAGTAACGACTCTGATTGGGAGTAATGACTCTGATTGGGTGGGGAGTAACGACTCTGATTGGGTGGGGAGTAGCGACTCTGATTGGGTGGGGAGTAGCGACTCTGATTGGGTGGGGATTAGCGACTCTGATTGGGTGGGGAGTAGCGACTCTGATTGGGTGGGGAGTAGCGACTCTGATTGGGTGGGGAGTAACCTCTCTGATTGGGTGGGGAGTAATCTCTCTGATTGGGTGAGGAGTAACGGCTCCGATTGGGTGGGGGGTAATGTTTCTGATTGGGTGTTGAGTAACGGTTTTGATTGGGTGGGGAGTAACGACTCTGGGTGTTGAGTAACGACTCCGATTGGGTGTTGAGTAACGTTTCTGATTGGATGGGGAGTAACGACTCTGATTGGGTGGGGAGTAACGTCTCTGATTGGATGGGGAGTAACGTCTCTGATTGGATGGGGAGTAACGTCTCTGATTGGATGGGGAGTAACGTCTCTGATTGGGTGGGAAGTAACGTCTCTGGGTGGGTGGGGGGGGGGGTAAGGCTCTGATTGGATGGCCGGTATTTCAATGGCTTGCAGGACCCGGGGAGCCCAGAAATGTTTCGTCCTGCATGATGACTGACTAGCCGCTTGCCTTCCGGGGGAAATGTTCACATTTTTGGCACATTTGTTAAATCTGCATGATTTTTGCTAGAAATGATTGTAATCTCTCAGAAATGTGTATTTCCTGTAAGTGGAGACCCCGGAGGAGGCCACGGGGGGGGGTAGTTGTGATGTTTTCTGTCACATATTTTCAGGGAGACACACTAGGCTGAGTTTCAGCGCAAATAACACGATATTATTCCCGATTTTGAATCAAATATAACAGATTGGATTGTGCTGAGCAAATCGATACCAAACATGTCAAATCGTCACATTTCAGGGCCCATTAAAGTGATCAGGCAGCTCTAGAGCCACCCAATCACCTTCATTGGAAAGGTCCTCGCCGGCTCCTAGGGGGCGGTCCAAGGTGGCAGCAGCTGTGAGCTTGATAACCCCTTGCCTGCCGGGTATATAAACATCCCTTGGTAGACGAGGGGGAGGGGTCATCAGGGGGCGGAGCTCTGCTAATGGTCTCTCTTCTTCTGCTGCACTCAGCCTCCTGGAGGTCTCTGCGGAGTCACCCCACAACCAGCCTCTGTCCAGCTGAAAGTCCAACTCCCCTTCTACCACCTAAAGGTAAGTCGTCCCATACACATCGATCATATACACGGCACTGCACACGCCTATCATATACACGGCACTGCACACGCCTATCATATACACGGCACTGCACACGTCGATCATATACACGGCACTGCACACGCCCGTCATATACACGGCACTGCACACGCCTGTCATATACACGGCACTGTACACGCCCATCATATACACGGCACTGCACACGCCCATCATATACACGGCACTGTACACGCCCGTCATATACACGGCACTGTACACGTTCATCATATACACGGCACTGTACACGTTCATCATATACACGGCACTGCACACGCCCGTCATATACACGGCACTGTACACGTTCATCATATACACGGCACTGCACACGCCCGTCATATACACGGCACTGCACACATCGATCATATACACGGCACTGTACACGCCCATCATATACACGGCACTGCACACGCCCATCATATACACGGCACTGTACACGCCTGTCATATACACGGCACTGCACATGCCCGTCATATACACGGCACTGCACATGCCCGTCATATACACGGCACTGCACACGCCCGTCATATACACGGCACTGTACACGCCCATCATATACACGGCACTGCACACATCGATCATATACACGGCACTGCACACATCGATCATATACACGGCACTGCACACGCCCATCATATACACGGCACTGCACACGCTTGTCATATACACGGCACTGCACACATCGATCATATACACGGCACTGCACACGCCCATCATATACACGGCACTGCACACATCGATCATATACACGGCACTGCACACGCCCATCATATACACGGCACTGCACACGCCCATCATATACACGGCACTGCACACGCCCATCATATACACGGCACTGCACACATCGATCATATACACGGCACTGCACACGCCCATCATATACACGGCACTGCACACGCCCATCATATACACGGCACTGCACACGCCCATCATATACACGGCACTGCACACGCCCATCATATACACGGCACTGCACACGCTCTCTCTTCTGATCACTGTTATCGATCGCTCTGTCTTCTGATCTCTGTTATCGATCCCTCTGTCTTCTGATCACTGTTATCGATCGCTCTGTCTTCTGATCACTGTTATCGATCGCTCTGTCTTCTGATCACTGTTATCGATCGCTCTGTCTTCTGATCGCTGTTATCGATCGCTCTGTCTTCTGATCGCTGTTATCGATCGCTCTGTCTTCTGATCACTGTTATCGATCGCTCTGTCTTCTGATCGCTGTTATCGATCGCTCTGTCTTTTGATCAATCTTATCGATCTCTCTGTCTTCTGATCGCTGTTATCGATCTCTCTGTCTTCTGATCGCTGTTATCGATCCCTCTGTCTTCTGATCACTGTTATCGATCGCTCTGTCTTCTGATCACTGTTATCGATCCCTCTGTCTTCTGATCACTGTTATCGATCGCTCTGTCTTCTGATCACTGTTATCGATCGCTCTGTCTTCTGATCACTGTTATCGATCGCTCTGTCTTCTGATCACTATCATCGATCTCTCTGTCTTCTGATCACTATTATTGATTGCTCTGTCTTCTGATCACTGTTATCGATCGCTCTGTCTTCTGATCACTGTTATCGATCCTTCTCTCTTCTGATCACTGTTATCGATCCTTCTCTCTTCTGATCGCTGTTATCGATCCCTCTGTCTTCTGATCGCTGTTATCGATCGCTCTGTCTTCTGATCGCTGTTATCGATCGCTCTGTCTTCTGATCGCTGTTATCGATCGCTCTGTCTTCTGATCGCTGTTATCGATCGCTCTGTCTTCTGATCACTGTTATCGATCCCTCTGTCTTCTGATCACTATTATCGATCGCTCTGTCTTCTGATCACTGTTATCAATCGCTCTGTCTTCTGATCACTGTTATCGATCGCTCTGTCTTCTTCTCAGGTTCCTCAGCATTATAAACTGATGGGATATCAGCCGGTCAGTACACTCTCGGCCTCCACCTACCACTCCCTTCGGCTGCCACGACCACTGAGGAGCGGTGCAGAGGTAATAATTGCCCTCCCAGCACAATGTATCACTTTCCGGGGCCTCAGTCTATGGAGGGGCCACACCAACCTTCCCCCAATGTCTGCCTTTTCTCTGCCGGCAGGATGAGCTTGTGTCGATCTCCAATCCTGATATCCCGAGACCAGCGCTGAGTCAGAGGATGAATATGAGAGAAGAGGAATGCTCCATGGCCACCTACCTCACACTGAGCCCTCCGGAGCAACTGCTGAACCCCCCCGACTTCCACCCAATGCACGTCTTTGTGAGTGGTCAGATCTACCATCGTTACTATTATTATATTCAAGTCCCAATCCATAGTCTGTAAAGATAACGTGTCGTGCTGCAAAAACATCCAAACATGAAATCAACATGAAGTCCAACAACACTCCCCAGCAGAAAAATGGTTCTCTCCATCCTGATTGGCTAAAGTCTTTTCCTTCGTTTTCTTGTTGTTGGACATTTACGTTGTTTCCTCACATGTGTGTTGTTGGACTTCATGTTGTTTTTATGTTTGGATGTTTTTGCAGCAGAGCAGCACGACACATTACATGTATTTCACATGTGATGAACACGCATTGTATGTGTTTGCAGCAGCTTGTATATCTTTATACATATATTTCTGTGTTTTATAATTGATTTATTTAGCAGCGCAAAATTTTCTCACTTTTTCACAAGTCCACAGTCTGTGTGTGAGCTCAGGAGTCGGCTGAATGGAGCTCTTCTCCACTCCTCTCTGCTCCTCATCGCTCCTCACCGCTCCTCTCCACTCCTCTCCCCTCCTCTCCCCTCCTCTCTGCTCCTCATCGCTCCTCTCTGCTCCTCTCCACTCCTCTCCCCTCCTCTCTGCTCCTCACCGCTCCTCTCCCCTCCTCACCGCTCCTCTCCACTCCTCTCTGCTCCTCATCGCTCCTCTCTGCTCCTCTCCTCACCGCTCCTCTCCACTCTTCACCGCTCCTCTCCTCACTGCTCCTCTCCACTCCTCTCCCCTCTTCACCGCTCCTCTCCGCTCTTCTCCCCTCTTCACCGCTCCTCTCCCCTCTTCACCGCTCCTCTCCCCTCCTCACCGCTTCTCCGCTCCTCCTCTCTGCTCCTGTCCCCTCCTCTCCCCTCCTCACCGCTCCTTTCCCTTCCTCACCGCTCCTCTTCCCTCCTCACCGCTTCTCCGTTCCTTTCCACTCCTCACCGCTCCTCTCCACTCCTCTCCCCTCGTCACCGCTCCTCTCCCCTCCTCACCGCTCCTCTCCCCTCCTCACTGCTTCTCCGCTCCTCTCCCCTCCTCTCTGCTCCTCTCCCCTCCTCTCCCCTCGTCACCGCTCCTCTCCCCTCCTCACCGCTCCTCTCCCCTCCTCACTGCTTCTCCGCTCCTCTCCCCTCCTCTCTGCTCCTCTCCCCTCCTCTCTGCTCCTCTCCCCTCCTCACCGCTCCTCTCCCCTCCTCACCGCTCCTCTCCCCTCCTCACTGCTTCTCCGCTCCTCTCCCCTCCTCTCTGCTCCTCTCCCCTCCTCACTGCTTCTCCGCTCCTCTCCCCTCCTCTCTGCTCCTCTCCCCTCCTCACTGCTTCTCCGCTCCTCTCCCCTCCTCTCTGCTCCTCTCCCCTCCTCACCGCTCCTCTTCCCTCCTCACCGCTCTTCTTCCCTCCTCACCGCTCTTCTTCCCTCCTCACCGCTCCTCTCCCCTCCTCACCGCTCCTCTCCGCTTCTCTCCGCTCCTCACGTGTCTCATGCAAAAGCACTGACTGCGCTCTGATCACCAGCACTGATGTAATGTAGTCCTGGACAAAGAACACAGTAGGTCCGCTCCGACCCTCCTCACTCTGTTCCTCCTCGTTCCAACCCTGTTCTCAACAACCTTCCTCACTCTGACCCTCTTCACTCTATTCCTCCTCGCTCCGACCTTCTTTGCTCCAACCTTCCTTACTCCAACCCTCCCCGCTCTGTCCCTCCCCGCTCTGTCCCTCCCCTCTCTGTCCCTCCCCTCTCTGTCCCTCCCCGCTCTGTCCCTCCCCGCTCTGTCCCTCTCCGCTCTGTCCCTCCCCGCTCTGTCCCTCCCCGCTCTGTCCCTCCCCGCTCTGTCCCTCCCCGCTCTGTCCCTCCCCGCTCTGTCCCTCCCCTCTCTGTCCGTCCCCTCTCTGTCCGTCCCCTCTCTGTCCGTCCCCTCTCTGTCCCTCCCCTCTCTGTCCCTCCCCTCTCTGTCCCTCCCCGCTCTGTCCCTCCCCGCTCTGTCCGTCCCCTCTCTGTCCCTCCCCTCTCTGTCCCTCCCCTCTCTGTCCCTCCCCTCTCTGTCCCTCCCCGCTCTGTCTCTCCTCGCTCTGTCCCTCCCTTCTCTGTCCCTCCTCGCTCTGTCCCTCCCCGCTCTGTCCCTCCCTTCTCTGTCCCTCCCCGCTCTGTCCCTCCCTTCTCTGTCCCTCCCCGCTCTGTCCCTCCCCGCTCTGTCCCTCCCCGCTCTGTCCCTCCTCGCTCTGTCCCTCCCCGCTCTGTCCCTCCCCTCTCTGTCCCTCCCCTCTCTGTCCCTCCCCTCTCTGTCCCTCCCCTCTCTGTCCCTCCTCGCTCTGTCCCTCCCCGCTCTGTCCCTCCCCGCTCTGTCCCTCCCCGCTCTGTCCCTCCCCGCTCTGTCCCTCCCCGCTCTGTCTCTCCCCGCTCTGTCCCTCCCCGCTCTGTCCCTCCCCGCTCTGTCTCTTCTCGCTCTGTCCCTCCCCGCTCTGTCCCTCCCCGCTCTGTCCCTCCCCGCTCTGTCCCTCCCCGCTCTGTCCCTCCCTTCTCTGTCCCTCCCCGCTCTGTCCCTCCCCTCTCTGTCCCTCCCCTCTCTGTCCTTCCTCGCTCTGTCCCTCCCTTCTCTGTCCCTCCTCGCTCTGTCCCTCCCCGCTCTGTCCCTCCTCGCTCTGTCCCTCCCTTCTCTGTCCCTCCCTTCTCTGTCCCTCCCTTCTCTGTCCCTCCCCGCTCTGTCCCTCCCCTCTCTGTCCCTCCCCTCTCTGTCCCTCCTCGCTCTGTCCCTCCCTTCTCTGTCCCTCCTCGCTCTGTCCCTCCCCCGCTCTGTCTCTCCTCGCTCTGTCTCTCCTCGCTCTGTCCCTCCCTTCTCTGTCCCTCCCTTCTCTGTCCCTCCCTTCTCTGTCCCTCCCTTCTCTGTCCCTCCCCTCTCTGTCCCTCCCCGCTCTGTCCCTCCCCGCTCTGTCCCTCCCCGCTCTGTCCGTCCCCTCTCTGTCCCTCCTCGCTCTGTCCCTCCCTTCTCTGTCCCTCCCCGCTCTGTCCCTCCCCTCTCTGTCCCTCCCCGCTCTGTCCCTCCCCGCTCTGTCCCTCCCCGCTCTGTCCCTCCTCGCTCTGTCCCTCCCCGCTCTGTCCCTCCCCTCTCTGTTCCTCCCCGCTCTGTCCCTCCCCTCTCTGTCCCTCCCCTCTCTGTCCGTCCCCTCTCTGTCCCTCCTCGCTCTGTCCCTCCCTTCTCTGTCCCTCCCTTCTCTGTCCCTCCCTTCTCTGTCCCTCCCCTCTCTGTCCCTCCCCGCTCTGTCCCTCCCCGCTCTGTCCCTCCCCGCTCTGTCCCTCCCCGCTCTGTCCCTCCCCGCTCTGTCCCTCCCCTCTCTGTCCCTCCCCTCTCTGTCCCTTCCCTCTCTGTCCCTCCCTTCTCTGTCCCTCCTCGCTCTGTCCCTCCCCGCTCTGTCCCTCCCTTCTCTGTCCCTCCCCGCTCTGTCCCTCCCCGCTCTGTCCCTCCTCGCTCTGTCCCTCCCCTCTCTGTCCCTCCCCTCTCTGTCCCTCCCCTCTCTGTCCCTCCTCGCTCTGTCCCTCCTCGCTCTGTCCCTCCTCGCTCTGTCCCTCCCCGCTCTGTCCCTCCCCGCTCTGTCCCTCCCCGCTCTGTCCCTCCCCGCTCTGTCCCTCCCCGCTCTGTCTCTCCTCGCTCTGTCCCTCCCCGCTCTGTCCCTCCCCGCTCTGTCCCTCCCCTCTCTGTCTCTCCTCGCTCTGTCCCTCCCTGCTCTGTCTCTCCTCGCTCTGTCCCTCCTCGCTCTGTCCCTCCCCGCTCTGTCCCTCCCTTCTCTGTCCCTCCCCGCTCTGTCCCTCCCCTCTCTGTCCCTCCCCTCTCTGTCCCTCCTCGCTCTGTCCCTCCCTTCTCTGTCCCTCCTCGCTCTGTCCCTCCCCGCTCTGTCCCTCCTCGCTCTGTCCCTCCCTTCTCTGTCCCTCCCTTCTCTGTCCCTCCCCTCTCTGTCCCTCCTCGCTCTGTCCCTCCCTTCTCTGTCCCTCCCCGCTCTGTCTCTCCTCGCTCTGTCCCTCCCTTCTCTGTCCCTCCCCTCTCTGTCCCTCCCCGCTCTGTCCCTCCCCGCTCTGTCCCTCCCCGCTCTGTCCGTCCCCTCTCTGTCCGTCCCCTCTCTGTCCGTCCCCTCTCTGTCCCGTCCCCTCTCTGTCCGTCCCCTCTCTGTCCCTCCCCTCTCTGTCCCTCCCCTCTCTGTCCCTCCCCGCTCTGTCCCTCCCCGCTCTGTCCCTCCCCGCTCTGTCCCTCCCCGCTCTGTCCCTCCCCGCTCTGTCTCTCCTCGCTCTGTCCCTCCCCGCTCTGTCCCTCCCCGCTCTGTCCGTCCCTTCTCTGTCCCTCCCCGCTCTGTCCCTCCCTTCTCTGTCCCTCCTCGCTCTGTCCCTCCCCGCTCTGTCCCTCCCTTCTCTGTCCCTCCCCGCTCTGTCCCTCCCCTCTCTGTCCCTCCCCTCTCTGTCCCTCCCCTCTCTGTCCCTCCCCGCTCTGTCCCTCCCCTCTCTGTCCCTCCTCACCTTGACGCGTTTCATCCAGAGAGGACTTGGTCATACGGGTGAAATGCTGCAGAGTGAGGAGGGTGGGAGTGGACCTTCTCTGACACAAGCTGTGGGCGGGTCCAGGATGTGGTGTCCTGTGTGGCATGCTGATGGGAGGAGAGAGCAGAGTGAGAGGAATGAGCTCCTGCAGCTTCTCCTGCCTGGAGTTCAGCACTGGGGTGTAGAATGGTGACTGTCGGCTGTCATCTACCACAGTGATGTCATCAGATCCGGACCGTCACTAACTGGTGTCTTCTGTAGAACCCGGCTCCTGGATTGGTGGCCTTTAAGAGGCCTCTGCGGTACTCCGAAACCGATCTGGAATATCATCTGTGCCCGCTGCCAAAGTACCCGGCCCCCCGTGACACTGCGGGGACCACCCAGAGGAAGTTCCTGAACCGCGAGGTACAAGAGGGGCCACATTGTTAGGGGGACACCTGGACCGGAGTCGGCTCCAAATATCAAAGTTTTCTCTTTCTGTTGTCCATAGGAGATCATTCGGGGGGTGATGAGCTGGAAGAAGTTCCCACCTGTCGCCCTGTCTGTGTCCCTTCCGACCGCCGGGGGCCACAGACCGCGCTGGTAAGAGTCTGACATCATCACTCCGGATCCCGGGACTCTGCACTCCGTGTATGAAATGTGGGGGAAGGGAAACGTCTGAACCCATCTGATGGTCGAAATTAGAGCCACCATTAGAAATCATGGGGCCACATACAGCCCACCTTCCAGGGCCCCTCCTCCCCCCACCCACCCAACGTCTCTTGACCTGCCGCTGATCTAGGCATGCAAGAGGCACACACCGCTCACAGCATGGGCCAGCAATGACGGGCCCCGGGGCCCCAGCTGTGGACTCCAGTGTTAGTGGCATATCCACTACCCCCCACCCCCGATTCAGTGTCATCACTGTCCCCCTCTTCTGTACTCCCCCATCCCCCCCACTACCCCCCACCCCCACTTCAGTGTCATCACTGTCCCCCCCCTTCTGTACTCCCCCCTCCCCCCCACTACCCCCAAACCCCTGCTTCAGTGTCATCACTGTCCCCCTCTTCTGTACTCCCCCATCCCCCCCACTACCCCCCACCCCCACTTCAGTGTCATCACTGTCCCCCCCTTCTGTACTCCCCCCTCCTCCCCACTACCCCCAAACCCCTGCTTCAGTGTCATCACTGTCCCTCTCTTCTGTACCTGCTCCGCTCCTTCTCCCCCCATGTTATCATTGTCCCCCTCTTCTGTACCTGCTCTGCTCCTTCTCCCCCCCCCCCCCCCCCGTGTCATCACTGACAAGGTGATGTGGGTGGGGGCGCCAGAGATCACCGCCCAGCCTCTCTTAATCCACCAATCAGCTGCTTACATTCTGTTCTCAGGTGTGACCCCTTCAGTGCGGATTTGCTCCCTACAGACGCTCCTCCCACACTCAGCCACTTACCGGAGGAGGACAAGGATGACCTAGAGCCAAGGTGAGTACTCCATGCAGTGACCTCACACGGTATATACTCATATGGACCCCACGGGGACACGGTATATACTCATATGGACCCCACGGGGACACGGTATATACTCACATGGACCCCACGGGGACACGGTATATACTCACATGGACCCCACGGGGACACGGTATATACTCACATGGACCCCACGGGAACACGGTATATACTCATATAGACCCCACGGGGACACGGTATATACTCATATAGACCCCACGGGGACACGGTATATACTCACATGGACCCCACAGGGACACGGTATATACTCACATGGACCCCACGGGGACACGGTATATACTCACATGGACCCCACGGGGACACGGTATATACTCACATGGACCCCACGGGGACACGGTGTATACTCCTATGGACCCCACGGGGACACGGTGTATACTCATATAGACCGCACGGGGACACGGTATATACTCATATGGACCCCACGGGGACACGGTGTATACTCCTATGGACCCCACAGGGACACGGTATATACTCATATGGACCCCACAGGGACACGGTATATACTCATATGGACCCCACAGGGACACGGTATATACTCATATGGACCCCACGGGGACACGGTATATACTCATATGGACCCCACGGGGACACGGTATATACTCATATGGACCCCACGGGGACACGGTATATACTCATATGGACCCCACGGGGACACGGTGTATACTCATATGGACCCCACGGGGACACGGTATATACTCATATGGACCCCACAGGGACACGGTGTATACTCACATGGACCCCACAAGGACACGGTGTATCATTGTATTACATTATTAGATTCTCCTCCATTGAGGGACACAGGAATTCTGATTCTGTTGGGTTATACTGCCTCCTACAGGAAGATTGGACTCTGGCAAACAAGGAAATGTGAGCCAGCCCAGGATAACCCCGCCTACTCCCAGCAAGCCTCAAGTTTCCGGTTCTTTCCTTGAACCATAATTACAGAATGTACATCGGGAATAGAAAAGAATCGTCACCTCTGAAATATTCCCATTTTGTTGCTTTGCAGCCTAAAATGAAGACAGACACCGTTTTTGTTTTATCCAGCTCTATGCAACTTATAACATCCAAGTGAGAGACAAAACACCATCAGAAAATTCAAAAACAGAATCCCTGAATCCCCCCCACCCCCCCGGGGTCCCCCTTTTGCTGTAATTCCAGCCTTCAGTCTGTTGGGATTTCGCACCTCCAGACTCTGCGATATTCGCCCGCTCTTCTTTACAGAACGGCTCAGGTTCAGTGCCATTGGGTGGTGCCGGTTTGTGGGCGGCGGCTTCAATCATTCCACAGAGTTTCAGTGGGGTTGAAATCAGGGCTCTGACTAGGCCAAGCCAGGCCACGCCCCTTCTCCTCCAACCACGGGGGGCTCCTTGTTGCTGTGTGCTTTGCTGATTGGTGCGTTGGTCTATAATAGACAACCACAAGCTGACTTTCCTCTCGTAGATCTATTCTTCAGATGAAGACCACGGTGGGCACTCCTCTACTCAGACCACGAGAACAGGAGATCGGTAACGGAGTGCACTGCTCATGTCAGAGGATCCAAAACGTCAAATCCCAGATATTTGGGGTAGAAACGTCGGCAGAACATCTTCACTACAGATTCCTCATAAACATCTCGGTGTCAGACCACCAGGACCATTCATCGTTGGCCATGGAATGGTGGTGGGTCCTTTTCTTCCCTTCGGGGGAATTTGTTCCTCCTGTTTTTGGTGGGAATAGTGGTGGGTCCTTTTCTTCCCTTCGGGGGAATTTGTTCCTCCTGTTTCTGGTGGGTTCTGGTCGATCGGCTGTACTCTTCAGGTTAATGGGTTCCTCCAGTATAGAGTCCTCCCCCACTGGCGGTGATCATTCTCCTCCTGGCCACCAGCATCAGGCTGATTCTCTGGTCCCTTCTTTGGTCGGTGACTCTTCCCCCTTCAAGTCCAGGGGCTTGGCATCATCGGGTGTCAGATTCCTGCATGGGCCCTTCAGGTGGCTCCTGGGCTGCAGGCCGTTCCCCAGATTTCTTTCATTGGTCCAGCGGGAGGTTGTTCAGTTGCCCACTGGATGTCCCAACAGTATCTGCATTCCTGTGCCCATCAATGGAGGAGGAAGAAAATGGGATTGGAGTCCAATGAAGGACACGGCCCATTCCACCATGGTGTTGTTCTTGCTGTTGGTACCACTTTACCAAAAAACTGAGGCATGCTGGGAATAGGAGGGGCTATCCCAAGCCGGCCCACTTGTTTTTGTTTGCCAGCATCTTTTCCTTCTGTAGATGGCAGTATAACCCGACAGAATCTGAAATCCTGAGCCCCTCAATGGACTCCAGGAAAAGGACTCTGTAGACTCTTCTTGGCTCCATGCACATTCACCGGCCTTTGTGTATCTCCAGGGAAGCGGATGAGGCCCACTGCCGAGTGCTGCTGACACCACAAATGCTGAGAGCGGAATTTCCATTGATACAAGATGGCGGTCGGGGTGACACGTGAGTATTGGGGGGTATCGGGGTGTCTGGTCCCCAGTGTAAGAGGACCGGTCATTATCAGTGAGGAGGGATGAGTAACCCAAATGCAGCAGTTGGGATCGGCGGTGATCAGAGGTGGCCTTGTATTCCCACTGTGCTCGATTGACCGATGAATCCTGCAGTGTCATGTCCCATAGATGTCCCAATCCTGACGATATCCACACCTTCCATATGACCGGTCCTCTGTGACTGGTGACCGGTCCTCTGTCCTCTGTGACTGGTGACCGGTCCTCTGTCCTCTGTGACTGGTGACCGGTCCTCTGTCCTCTGTGACTGGTGACCGGTCCTCTGTCCTCTGTGACTGGTGACCGGTCCTCTGTCCTCTGTGACTGGTGACCGGTCCTCTGTCCTCTGTGACTGGTGACCGGTCCTCTGTCCTCTGTGACTGGTGACCGGTCCTCTGTCCTCTGTGACTGGTGACCGGTCCTCTGTCCTCTGTGACTGGTGACCGGTCCTCTGTCCTCTGTGACTGGTGACCGGTCCTCTGTTACTGGTGACCGGTCCTCTGTCCTCTGTCCTCTGTGACTGGTGACCGGTCCTCTGTCCTCTGTGACTGGTGACCGGTCCTCTGTCCTCTGTGACTGGTGACCGGTCCTCTGTCCTCTTCTTCTTACTGGTGACCGGTCCTCTGTCCTCTTCTTCTTACTGGTGACCGGTCCTCTGTGACTGGTGACCGGTCCTCTGTCCTCTGTCACTGGTGACCGGTCCTCTGTGACTGGTGACCGGTCCTCTGTCCTCTGTTACTGGTGACTGGTCCTCTGTCCTCTTCTTGTTACTGGTGACCGGTCCTCTGTTACTGGTGGCCGGTCCTCTGTCCTCTGCTTCTTACTGGTGACCAGTCCTCTGTCCTCTGTGACTGGTCCTCTGTCCTCTTCTTCTTACTGGTGACCGGTCCTCTGTCCTCTGTTACTGGTGACCGGTCCTCTGTCCTCTGTTACTGGTGACCGGTCCTCTGTCCTCTGTGACTGGTGACCGGTCCTCTGTCCTCTGTTACTGGTGACCGGTCCTCTGTCCTCTGTTACTGGTGACCGGTCCTCTGTCCTCTGTGACTGGTGACCGGTCCTCTGTCCTCTGTGACTGGTGACCGGTCCTCTGTCCTCTGTTACTGGTGACCGGTCCTCTGTCCTCTGTGACTGGTGACCGGTCCTCTGTCCTCTTCTTCTTACTGGTGACCGGTCCTCTGTCCTCTGTGACTGGTCCTCTGTCCTCTGTTCCTGGTGACCTGTCCTCTGTCCTCTGTTCCTGGTGACCGGTCCTCTGGTCTCACGTGTTCTGTTCTCCTCCGCAGGGACACCAGCGAGCCGCGGACAGACTGGCAGATCCCTGAGGCCGGGGAGAACCTGGTGGATAAGATCCAGAGACACCTGAGACGGGTGAAGCTGCTGACACACAATAAGAAGCTGATTCTGGACTGAGAGACGACCCCCCAACCCGGTGTATACAGTATATACGTGGTCAGCCCCCACCGAGCACAGCGAGGAGAACAACCATGTGTATGGGGACCAGCAGAGATAATAGCAACAATGTAACAACCAGTCCTATGTACAGTATAAAGTATATATATATATCTATGTCTCCCATAGGACAGAGCAATGATAATATATGTATATAATGAGCTCCAATCCTGTATATATATATGTGGGGTGTCCTGTATACGGTGTATACTGTGTGTATGTCGTCCACAGAACAGAGCAATACCAATAATAAACAATGTATATAATGAGCACCAATCCTGTATACAGTATATATATGTGGGGTGTCCTGTATACAGTATATATGTGGGGTGTCCTGTATACAGTATATATATATATGTGGGGTGTCCTGTATACAGTATATATATATGTGGGGTGTGTCCTGTATACAGTATATACCTGTACAGCTCCCACAGGGCGGTGAGTATATAACAATGTATACATGGCCACCAGAGGTAAGAAGAAGAATAACCAGGTACTCTACTGTGCAAAAGTCTTAGGCAGGGGAGATGCTGCGAATGAAGAATGATTTCAGACATCGAAGTGTTATACAGGCCATAGACGGGTCATTTGTCGGCCGAATTTTTGTCCAGCCGATAATCACCCCGTTAGTGGGGCCAGCACATCGGCCGTTTTTCGCAGATCTCCTCATTTATTTTTATCAGTCATGCTGGAAAATCCGCAAAAAACGTCCATTTTTCATGGACATGGGTGGCGGCATCGGTAACGGGGCCGACCGATTTTTCGTTTATCGACCGTCTGTGGCCTGTCTTAATAGTTTAATTTTTATCAATTAACAAAATGGAAAGTAAAGGAAGAGAAATCCAGATCCAATCAATATTTAGTGTGACCACCCCCCATATCCTGTGATCAGTATTGGGGTGACCCTCCTCCTCCCCATATCCTGTGATCAGTATTGGGGTGACCCCCCCTCCTCCCTATATCCTGTGATCAGTATTTGGGTGACCCCCCTCCTCCCCATAGCCTGTGATCAGTATTGGGGTGACCCCCCCCCCCCTCCTCCCTATATCCTGTGATCAGTATTGGGGTGACCCCCTCCTCCCCATATCCTGTGATCAGTATTGGGGTGACCCCCCTCCTCCCCATAGCCTGTGATCAGTATTGGGGTGACCCCCCCCCTCCTCCCTATATCCTGTGATCAGTATTGGGGTGACCCCCCCCCCCTCCTCCCTATATCCTGTGATCAGTATTGGGGTGACCCCCTCCTCCCCATATCCTGTGATCAGTATTGGGGTGACCCCCCCTCCTCCCTATATCCTGTGATCAGTATTGGGGTGACCCCCTCCTCCCCATATCCTGTGATCAGTATTGGGGTGACCCTCCTCTCCCCATAAGAAAAATTAATAATAGCGCCTATGGTCAAAATTATATAACTTACTAATAGTGTACCAGCTGCAAAAAATCACCATATATAAAGTGTACCAATAAATAAATAATTTGCGCTAGTAAATGTGTATAAAAAGAAATCATCAAATCATAAGTCCAGAAAAAAATATATATATGCCAATACCACAAAAAAAATTAAAAAAACTTTTAAGTGCAAAAAACTTTTATGCAAAAAAAGTGTCTAAATATGAAAAATTTTCACCAAAAAACCTTGATAATATAATGGCAGATCATCCATAAATATATCTTCAGAAACGGAAACTCTGCAACACACCGATCCTCATCGATCGAAATAACAGGACGAAAAACTTTGTAGTTAATCGAAAATCCACTTCTCCAATAGAAAGAGGACCACCTTCAAACGTATCCATGGGGGGAAATGCCAAGCACTCGGGAGAAACAGAAAGACTTCATGGTGCAATATTATAAAAACCAATTCCTTTATTAGGTACTCATTGCACTTACTCAAGAGGTGTCCCAGCCGACACCAGCATCAACAGCATCAACAGCAATCACATAAACGAGCCTGGCTACTCAGCACATGCGCAGTAGCTGGCAGCCAAAAACGTAATGACGTCACATCAATCAAGCTCCGCCCTACGCGTTTCGTCATCGACGTCCTCACGGAGCGGATAGATGTGAGACGTCTCAACCTCCTTAAATATTCACTCACAGGAAACGAACAGCTGACATCAATGGGGAATCGAGCAAAGCAAGCCGCCCCACAGATGACAGGAGTCCACAAAGGATATACAATGTATCCAATATATTTGCCATCACAAGCAAAAAAAACTTTAAAACAAGAGAACAAAAATAAAATAAAAAGAAATTTGAATAAAACACTAATGATAAATAAATTAAATAAGTAAATACATTAACGGGCCAGCACCCTCTAAGACTGTGTTTCAAAAAGGGAACTTAAAGGGCCAGTAACACTTTCAACACAAATAAAGGGGAACTCTAGTAATAATACAAAAATAATGCAAAAATTGTACAAAAAACATACAATCTCCCATATATCATCTTTAAACAGTTGCCTATATAAAAATATACTTAAAATAGCATAAAAATTAAAAATTTGTGAGAAAACAATTCAAATCTATATCGACATTTAACCCGAATGGTTGCAAGGAATTTAGTTCATAAATCCAAAACGTCTCTTTTTTGGAAATCTCATTAACCAAATCCGAGCCCCTCCAATGGGGTTTTACCATCTCGATCCCATAAAAGGTAAGTAAGCTCGGATCACAATTATGTACCAATTTGAAATGTTTGGATACACTTTGTTTATCGAATCCTTTTACTATGTTTCTTATATGTTCCCCTATTCTTGTTTTTAAACATCTCCCAGTTCTCCCAATATATCTCAAATGACATGGACATTCTAAAACATAAATCACATGTGTAGAATTCCATGTAATCAGGGATTTAATATCATATTCTTTTTTGGAAAATGAAGAGCAGAATGACTTTCTTTTTTTATTATTACCAACTTTTACAGTCCTACAAACTTTACACTTCCTACAAGGAAAAAAAACCCTTTAAATTTGGAAACAGATCGAACTTTTTTGGGGGTTCGATGACATTGCGAGCCAGTTTCATCCTAAGAGACTTATTTTTCTTATAAATGAATTTAGGAGTTTTAGATAAGAATTTATTTAGTATATCATCTTTTAACAAAATGGGCCAATATTTTTTAAAAGTTCGTTCAATATTTTTGTATTGCATATTATAGTTAGTAATAAAGGGTACATTATTTTCAAATCCCAAATGAGCCTTTTTATTTCCAAGAAACGTCTCCCTATCTTTAATACCAATCGAATTTCTCTCTTTAATCAAAAAGGTCTTATCATACCCTTTCTCTAGAAATCTTTCAATTAACACCTCAGATTGGTCGAAGAAATCTTTGTTAGCGCTACAATTTTTTTTTAACCACTTGCCGACCGCGCATAGCCGAATGACGGCTTCACCGCGGCCGGCCAGTTCTGAGTGGACGTCATATGACGTCCTCCCAGAACGCGCTCTCCTGCGCGCCCCAGGGGGCGCGCACCCGGCGATCTCCGTGATCGCTGTGTCCTACGGACACAGCTGATCACGTGATGTGGTGAAAGGCCGATCCCACCGGCCTTTTACCACGTGATCAGCGGTGTCCAATGACACGCTGATCACAGGAAAATGCAAGTGCCGGTTCTCGGCTGCACTTTCCTCACGCTGTCAGATCGTGAGGAAAGTACTGCCGAGAACCGGCAGTTGTCAGAGCGGGGATCGGCACCGATCATCAGGGCACTGATGATCAGTGCCCTGATGATCGGTGCCCAGCAGTGACCCCCGCAAGTTCCGATCAGCTGTGCGCCCACTAGCCCCGCCCACCCATTCCCAGCAGTGCCCCCACCTGTGCCCAGCAGTGCCCCCACCTGTGCCCAGCAGTGCCCCCACCTGTGCCACTCTGCAGTGCCACCTACCTGTGCCCAGCAGTGCCACCTACATGTGCCCAGCAGTGCCACCCACCTGTGCCCACCCACCTGTGCCCACCAGCGCCACCCACCTGTGCCCACCAGTGCCACCCACCTGTGCCCACCCACCAGTGCTGTCCACCAGTGCCACCCACCAGTGCCACCCACCAGTGCTGCCAGTCAGTGCCACCAGTCAGTGCCCAGGGGTTGTGCCAGTCAGTGCCGCCAGTCAGTGCCCAGAAGTGATGCCAGTCAGTGCCGTCTATCAGTACCCATCATCAGTGTCACCTATCAGTGCCGCCTATCAGTGCTGCATATCAGTGCCGCCTATCCGTGACCCCTAATTAGTGCTGTCTATCAGTGCCGCCTATCCGTGCCACCTCATTAGTACTGCCTATCAGTGCCCTTTAGTGCTGCCTATCAGTGCCCATCAGTGCCGCCTATCAGTGCCCATCAGTGCCGCCTCATCAACGCAAATCAGTGAAGGAGAAAAAATACCTGTTTGAAAAATTTTATAAAAGAAACAAATAAACTTTTTTTTTTTTTTCAAATTTTTTGCACTTTTTTTAATTTATAGCGCAAAAAGTAAAGCGCCCAGTGGTGATTAAATACCACCAAAAGAAAGCTCTATTTGTGAGAAAAAAATGATCAAAATTTCATATGGGTACAATGTTGCATGACCGCGCAATTGTCAATCAAAGTGCGGCAGCGCTGAAAGCTGAAAATTGGCCTGGTAAGGAAGGGGGTAGAAGTGCCGGGTAGGCGAGGGGTTAATCTGGTAAACTGACTTTTTGGAGTGCTATATAACCAATTTGGATGATGTCCACTAGAAATAGGTATATAGCTGTTTTTGTCCACTTCCTTGAAGTAAGTTTTGGTACAAATTTGGCCATTATCTTTATATAGGACCAGATCCAAAAAATTAATTTGCTCAAAATCACTCATAACAGTGAATCTCAATCCATAGCGGTTCATATTAATATATTCCATAAAGGAATCGAGCTTTTCTCTGGATCCATCCCATAACATTATAATGTCATCAATATACCTCTTGTATAGCGCCATCTCTGGCCATTTATTGAAAATACTTTCTTCCTCCCATTTATCCATTACCAGATTTGCCACACTGGGAGCATACTTAGCTCCCATGGCAACACCCTTACATTGCTGAAAAAAAAGTGTTGTTGTACCAAAAGAAATTGTTATTCATCGCAAATTCAAGTAATTCAACAACAAATTTCCTCTGCGATCTTTTCAGGAGTGATTTATGTTTAAGGGCCCATTTTACCGCATTAATTCCATCATTTTGATCGATGTTAGTATATAAAGATTCTACGTCTATAGTAACCAACATACAATTATCAACATTATGTAATTCTTTAAGGATGTTAATAAGATGTCCGCCATCTCTCAGAAAAGCCCTATTTGTCATAACAATGTTTTTCAGAAAAGTATCAACATATTCACCAACTCTTGCAAATAAAGAATTTATCCCACTCACAATGGGTCTCCCCGGTGGGTTCTCCTTATTTTTGTGTATTTTTGGTAAATAGTATATAGTAGGTATTTTCGGATGTTTAATCAATAAATATTTTGCTTCTTTTTCAGTCAATACCCCCAACTCTTTTCCTTTGTTAATAATACACTTAAGTAGTAATTTAAGTTTCTTAGTGGGATTTTTTTGCAAAATTTTATATGTATCTTCAGATTGTAATAATCTCTTCATTTCTTTTTCATAGTCATTCTTATTTAAAACAACAATACTTCCCCCTTTATCAGCACTTCTAATTACTATATTCTTTCTCTTTTCAAGATCCTCAATACCCAATTTTATATCTGGTGGAATACAGTACGAATTTTTAACATCAATACTCTTAATCTCATTTTCTACCATATTTTTAAATACCTCCAGAAAAGCATTTCCAGAAATCTTAGGGTTAAATGTAGAAGCATTTTTTAAACCACTATTTTGAAAACCATGAGAAGATGAAGTAGGATTGTTTCCTTGAGATTTATTCAATTCAAAAAAATTTTTAATATTAAGTTTTCTCACAAATTTTTGCAAATCAATAAAAACGTCGAATTTATTTAAATTCGTCCTAGGTATATATTTCAAACCAAGGTCCAAAACTTTAATTTCTCTTTCAGAAAAAGTAACATCACTCAAGTTATAGATTCCTGCCCCTATTATTCTCTTTTTGTCTCCTTCCTCCTCTTTTGCCTCTGTATTTCTTGTTCCCTCTTCTCTGCCATAATTCCCTTGTTCTCTCCAATCTTTCTCCTGTGGTCTGTAACCCCTTGGTGCCATATTCCACCCCCGGTGATGGTATGAAAAACCCCCCCTCGGTGGAAAAAAAATTTTGGTTTTGATAACCTCCTCTCCTATATCCATTACCCCTATATCCACCTTGACCTCTATAGTTGGAAAAACCTCTTGAAGGTCTACCACTATATTCATATTGATGAGGTGATTTATCATGAACATTTTCAGGTGTTCTATTGCCAGAATTCTGAAATGTCACTTTTTGTTTAGGAGGAGATATAGTGGTTTGATTAACCGTTGGGGATTTTAAATTAGGTATAATAATTTTTTCAGGTGTAGAAAGTTGGGAGTCACACCCATCTGTGGTGATCTTATCTTGCCATGTATACACTCTATTATTCCTATAATCTTCAGTCTCTTTTATATTTTTTAACCTTTTTCTTTTTTGTATCCTTATCGACTTTAACAATATGATCCTGTAAATTCTTTGATCGATCTTTATAATCATTGGTATCTGCAAAAGGTAACATCACATCCTTCAACTCTTTAATTTTAAAGTCTACTTTCCTCTCCCCATAGCCTGTGATCAGTATTGGGGTGACCCCCCCCTCCTCCCTATATCCTGTGATCAGTATTGGGGTGACCCCCCCTCCTCCCCATATCCTGTGATCAGTATTGGGGTGACCCTCCTCCTCCCCATATCCTGTGATCAGTATTGGGGTGACCCTCCTCCCCATAGCCTGTGATCAGTATTGGGGTGACCCCCCCTCCTCCCTATATCCTGTGATCAGTATTGGGGTGACCCCCTCTCCTCCCTATATCCTGTGATCAGTATTGGGGTGACCCCCCCTCCTCCTCCCTATATCCTGTGATCAGTATTGGGGTGACCCCCCCTCCTCCCTATATCCTGTGATCAGTATTGGGGTGACCCCCTCTCCTCCCCATATCCTGTGATCAGTATTGGGGTGACCCCCCCTCCTCCTCCCTATATCCTGTGATCAGTATTGGGGTGACCCCCCCTCCTCCCCATATCCTGTGATCAGTATTGGGGTGACCCTCCTCCTCCCCATAGCCTGTGATCAGTATTGGGGTGACCCCCCTCCTCCCTATATCCTGTGATCGGTATTGGGGTGACCCCCCTCCTCCCCATATCCTGTGATCAGTATTTGGGTGACCCCCTCCTCCCCCAATCCTGTGATCAGTATTGGGGTGACCTCCTCCTCCCCAAATCCTGTGATCAGTATTGGGGTGACCCACCTATGATCAAAATTGGGGTGACCCCCCTTTGCCTTGCACCCAGTGAAGGACCTCGGCAGGTCGGTCGCTCTCTGTACATCTCGGAGGACTGACCCCAGATCTTCTGTGGATGTCGGCCACCTCCAATCCTTCTGTCTCTTCATGTCATCCCAGACAGACTCCATGATGGTGAGATCAGGGCTCTGTGGGGGCCGAACCATCACTTCCCCAACTCCTTCTTTATACTGAAGATAGTTCCTAATGACATTGGCTGGATGTTTGGGGGGGAGGGTTATAATGCGGTAGAGTACATTTGGGGCCAATCACAGGCCTCCCTGATGGTATGGATGATGCAGAAGTATCTGCCTGGATTTTTTTAGCATTGATCCTGAGCAAATCTCCAACCCTATGTGCAGAAATGCAGCTCCAAACTTGCAAGGAACCTCCACCATGCTTCACAGTTGGCTGCATATACTCATTATTGTACCTCTCTCCAGCCCTTCCCCCAACAAACTGCCTCCCACTACAGCCATATATTTTGCATTTTGTCTCATCAGTCCAGAGCACCCGCTATCATTCTTCTGCACCCCAATTCCTATGTTTTTGTAGTTTTCTTGCATAGAACAGAGAAACAAGGCAAAGGGACTCAACTAGGCATGAAGACATAGAAACGGGGGAGGGGCAAGAAGAGTGCCACTTTCACATTCTTCCATCCCTATTGCATCATTGTTCTCTCACCATTTTCCCTCTTGCATTCCTCCATCCATGTTGTGCCATTTCCATTCCCTCACCGGTGTTCCACTCATTCTCCTCCATCCGTGTTGCGTCATTTTCATTCCCTCACCAGTGTTCCACTCATTCTCCTCCATCCGTGTTGCGTCATTTTCATTCCCTCACCAGTGTTCCACTCATTCTCCTCCATCCATGTTGCGCCATTTCCGCTCCCTCACTGGTGTTCCACTCATTCTCCTCCATCCGTGTTGATCCATTTCCATTCCCTCACTGGTACCCCACTCATTCTCCTCCATCCATGTTGCGCCATTTCCGCTCCCTCACTGGTGCTCCACTCATTCTCCTCCATCCATGTTGATCCATTTCCATTCCCTCACTGGTACCCCACTCATTCTCCTCCATCCATGTTGCGCCATTTCCGCTCCCTCACTGGTGCTCCACTCATTCTCCTCCATCCGTGTTGATCCATTTCCATTCCCTCACTGGTGCTCCACTCATTCTCCTCCATCCGTGTTGATCCATTTCCATTCCCTCACCGGTACTCCACTCATTCTCCTCCATCCGTGTTGATCCATTTCCATTCCCTCACTGGTACCCCACTCATTCTCCTCCATCCATGTTGCGCCATTTCCGCTCCCTCACTGGTGCTCCACTCATTCTCCTCCATCCATGTTGATCCATTTCCATTCCCTCACTGGTACCCCACTCATTCTCCTCCATCCATGTTGCGCCATTTCCATTCCCTCACCGGTACTCCACTCATTCTCCTCCATCCGTGTTGATCCATTTCCATTCCCTCACCGGTACTCCACTCATTCTCCTCCATCCGTGTTGATCCTTTTCCATTCCCTCACCGGTACCCCACTCATTCTCCTCCTTCCATGTTGCGCCATTTCCATTCCCTCACTGGTACCCCACTCATTCTCCTCCTTCCATGTTGCGCCATTTCCATTCCCTCACCGGTGCTCCACTCATTCTCCTCCATCCATATTGCGCCATTTCCATTCCCTCACCGGTACTCCACTCATTCTCCTCCTTCCATGTTGCGCCATTTCCATTCCCTCACCGGTACTCCACTCATTCTCCTCCTTCCATGTTGCGCCATTTCCATTCCCTCACCGGTACTCCACTCATTCTCCTCCATCCATGTTGATCCATTTCCATTCCCTCACTGGTACTCCATTCATTCTCCTCCATCCATGTTGATCCATTTCCATTCCCTCACTGGTACTCCATTCATTCTCCTCCATCCATGTTGATCCTTTTCCATTCCCTCACCGGTACTCGTAAGTACAGAATGGCAGTTGACTAGTACAAAGCCGCCTGAAAGGTGGTTGATAGATCCTGTGCGGAGTAATGTATCACTACAGGAGGGAATGCAATAGTGTATTTATTAGATGACATGGATCGGGAAAAAGGTGGACATTGACACGGTGAACATGTTGCAATCGTATTAAAATCAAAGAATTAAAGAACCGTTCGGCGTCCTCCAAATGGCTGTATGGGCAGAAATAATCGATGTGAGCAGTGAAGTTTCCTTCTGTATTCCTCTGATATAAAGTCCCATACTGTATGACCTGACAAGTTCGTTGTCTTCTGTTCCTTCATGAACATCACAGTGTGTAGATGGAATCCTAGGAATCAGATCATGGATTGTCGTGAATTCAGAGGAATCGAAGGCTTATCGTCTATAGATCACCCTAGTAGGATGCACATCACATGTTCTTCTAGATCTTCATCTCGTTACCTTCTGAGTGACCGTTCCATGATACATACAGGGGGGAAAAAAAGTATTTAGTCCCCACCAATTGTACAAGTTCTCCCACTTACAGAGATGAGAGAGGCCTGTAATTGGCATCATAGGGAGACCTCAACTATGAGAGACAAAATGAGAAAACAAATCCAGACAATCTCATTGGCTGATCTGGAAAGAATTTATTTGCAAATTATGGTGGAAAATAAGTATTTGGTGACCTACAAACAAGCAAGATTTCTGGCTCTCACAGACCTGGACCTTCTTCTTTAAGAGGCTCCTCTGTCCTGCACTCATTACCTGTATCAATGGCACCTGTTTGAACTTGTTATCAGTATAAAAGACACCTGTCCACAACCTCAAACAGTCACACTCCAAACTCCACGATGGTGAAGACCAAAGAGCTGTCGAAGGACACCAGAAACAAAATTGTAGACCTGCACCAGGCTGGGAAGACTGAATCTGCAATAGGCAAGCAGCTTGGTGCGAACAAATCAACTGTGGGAGCAATAATTAGAAAATGGAAGACATACAAGACCACTGATAATCTCCCTCGATCTGGGGCTCCACGCAAGATCTCACCCCGTGGGGTCAAAATGATCACAAGAACGGTGAGCAAAAATCCCAGGAGCACACAGGGGGACCTAGTGAATGACCTGCAGAGAGCTGGGACCAACGTAACAAAGGCTACCATCAGTAACACACTACGCCGCCAGGGGCTCAGATCCTGCAGTGCCAGACGTGTCCCCCTGCTTAGGCCAGTACATGTCCGGGGCCCGTCTGAAGTTTGCTAGAGAGCATTTGGATGATCCAGAAGAGGATTGGGAGAGTGTCATATGGTCAGATGAAACCAAAATAGAACTGTTTGGTAGAAACACAACTCGTCGTGTTTGGAGGAGAGAGAATCCGGAATGCATCCAAAGAACACCATACCTACTGTGAAGCATGGGGGTGGCAACATCATGCGTTGGGGCTGTTTATCCACAAAGGGACCAGGACGACTGATCCATGTACAGGACAGAATGAATGGGGCCATGTATCGTGAGATTTTGAGTGCAAACCTCCTTCCATCAGCAAGGGCATTGAAGATGAAACGTGGCTGGGTCTTCCAACATGACAATGATCCCAAACATACCGCCCGGGCAACGAAGGAGGGGCTTCGTAAGAAGCATTTCAAGGTCCTGGAGTGGCCTAGCCAGTCTCCAGATCTCAACCCCATAGAAAACCAATTACAGGCCTCTCTCATCTTTGTAAGTGGGAGAACTTGCACCATTGGTGGCGGACTAAATACTTTTTTGTCCCACTGTGGTGGGTGAAAGATCTTCCTGAGTGACCAGCTTAGATGGAAATGAATCCACAATATAAAGTGGTCCTTAATGTGGAATAAATATAAAAAATGTAAAGGATGTATTTCATATCACATAAATGACTAATGTGAATTACCGTGAAAGGAAGCAGAAACAAATTCCCATTGGTGGAGTGAAAGACATGGAAATGTTGGTAATGGAGTTGTAGTCCAGAGTAATTATTGTCTCAATAGATGGCATTCCGGCATTGATGGTTCCTTTGAATGTGCCCCTCTAAGGGTTCCAAACATTCCTCTTCTATAAGAGCTGATGCGGTTCCTATGGGGATACGTGGGACTGATATCCCATACAACTGGCTCTATAACACACGGTATAAATATACCTATTGAGTCCAAAAATTCCCCTCAATATAGGGCTCAAACAGCTCTATTTTTGCATTGGGTATGACTCCCGTTCCAAAAAATTGCGGTCTATAGTGACTCAGCGTTACACTCTAGTACTTGCCACCGGTGGAAGAGTCTTTTAAATCACCTATAAAGCTCCTCAGAATGGTTGCCTTGTAGTTTTCCGTTTTGCCTCATGTTTATCCAAGATGGAGCTGCATCGCTTGCTTCTTTCCCCTCGTGGATACCGCAGCCTATGAAGATGCCGAACGTGATGATGTCATTACGTTGACGCGTTTCGTCCGCCAATCATCGCAGACTTCGTCAGCCCCAGTTCTGAGATATTCTAAGTGAGATATTATAAGGATACAGTTTTGTATCAATTAGTATGGCAATCCTTTCTTATTTTCATGTTATATCCTCACCGGTACTCCACTCATTCCCCTCCATCCGTGTTGCGTCATTTCCGTTCCCTCACTGGTACTCCACTCATTCCCCTCCATCCGTGTTGCGTCATTTCCGTTCCCTCGCCGGTACTCCACTCATTCCCCTCCATCCGTGTTGCGTCATTTCCGTTCCCTCGCCGGTACTCCACTCATTCCCCTCCATCCGTGTTGCGTCATTTCCGTTCCCTCGCCGGTACTCCACTCATTCCCCTCCATCCGTGTTGCGTCATTTCCGTTCCCTCGCCGGTACTCCACTCATTCCCCTCCATCCATGTTGCGTCATTTCCGTTCCCTCACCAGTAGTCCACTCATTCTCCATCTGTGTCGCGTTATTTCCGTTCCCTCACTGGTGTTCCACTCATTCTCCTCCATCCGTGTTGCGCCATTTTCGTTCTCTTGGTGGTTTCTCTTTCCCGTTCCTTTGTCCATATTGCATCATTTTCGTTTCTCGCACGTGGTGGAGGCTGTGTAGCATTATGGGTTTTCACTGTGTCATGTGACCGGCGTTGTAGATGGTAAACCTTGTCAATCAATATTAATGTTCAGTAAACAGAGATACCGGGCCTGGAACAAGACTCGGCACACAGCCCGGCCTGGAACACGACTCGGCACACAGCCCGGCCTGGAACAAGACTCGGCACTCAGCCCGGCCTGGAACACGACTCGGCACACAGCCCGGCCTTTGTCTTCTAGTTTAAATACAGTGATAACATTCAGCGAGACGCTCACACCTTCCTGGAGACACCGGCTCCTTCCTTATTGTCTGCGATGAGTGGAAGGGAGTGAGAACATTCCATCCATGCTGCACCTTTTCCGATCCCTCCCCGGTACTCCACTCATTCCCCTCCATCCATGTTGTGTCATTTCCGTTCCTTCACCGGTACTCCACTCATTCTCCATCCATGTTGCGCCATTTCAATTCCATCACCAGTGTTCCACTCATTCTCCTCCATCAATGTTGCACCATTTTCGTTCTCAGTCCAGCCTGGAACGAGACTCGGCACACAGCCCGGCCTGGAACGAGACTCGGCACACAGCCCAGCCTGGAACGAGACTCGGCACATAGCCCGGCCTGGAACGAGACTCGGCGCACAGCCCAGCCTGGAACGAGACTCGGCACACAGCCCAGCCTGGAACGAGACTCGGGAACACAGTCTGGCCTGGAACACGACTCGGCACACAGCCCGGCCTGGAACACGACTTTAAAATACCAGTTGTTTCCGACTTAAATAAAAAGACCCCTGCATTCTGTGTGTTACCTACTCCTGACCCCTGCATTCTGTGTGTTACCTACTCCTGACCCCTGCATTCTGTGTGTTACGCACTCCTGACCCCTGCATTCTGTGTGTTACGTACACCTGACCCCTGCATTCTGTGCGTTACGTACACCTGACCCCTGCATTCTGTGTGTTACGCACTCCTGACCCCTGCATTCTGTGTGTTACGTACACCTGACCCCTGCATTCTGTGTGTTACGCACTCCTGACCCCTGCATTCTGTGTGTTACGCACTCCTGACCCCTGCATTCTGTGTGTTACGTACACCTGACCCCTGCATTCTGTGCGTTATGTACACCTGACCCCTGCATTCTGTGTGTTACGCACTCCTGACCCCTGCATTCTGTGTGTTACGTACACCTGACCCCTGCATTCTGTGTGTTACGCACTCCTGACCCCTGCATTCTGTGTGTTACGCACTCCTGACCCCTGCATTCTGCGTGTTACGTACACCTGACCCCTGCATTCTGTGTGTTACGCACTCCTGACCCCTGCATTCTGCGTGTTACGTACACCTGACCCCTGCATTCTGCGTGTTACGTACACCTGACCCCTGCATTCTGTGTGTTACGCACACCTGACCCCTGCATTCTGTGTGTTACGCACTCCTGACCCCTGCATTCTGTGTGTTACGTACACCTGACCCCTGCATTCTGTGTGTTACGCACTCCTGACCCCTGCATTCTGTGTGTTACGTACACCTGACCCCTGCATTCTGTGTGTTACCTACTCCTGACCCCTGCATTCTGTGTGTTACGTACACCTGACCCCTGCATTCTGTGTGTTACGCACTCCTGACCCCTGCATTCTGTGTGTTACGTACACCTGACCCCTGCATTCTGTGTGTTACCTACTCCTGACCCCTGCATTCTGTGTGTTACGTACACCTGACCCCTGCATTCTGTGTGTTACGTACACCTGACCCCTGCATTCTGTGTGTTACCTACTCCTGACCCCTGCATTCTGTGTGTTACGCACTCCTGACCCCTGCATTCTGTGTGTTACGCACACCTGACCCCTGCATTCTGTGTGTTACGTACACCTGACCCCTGCATTCTGTGTGTTACGTACACCTGACCCCTGCATTCTGTGTGTTACGCACACCTGACCCCTGCATTCTGTGTGTTACCTACTCCTGACCCCTGCATTCTGTGTGTTACGTACACCTGACCCCTGCATTCTGTGTGTTACGTACACCTGACCCCTGCATTCTGTGTGTTACGTACACCTGACCCCTGCATTCTGTGTGTTACGCACACCTGACCCCTGCATTCTGTGTGTTACCTACTGCTGACCCCTGCATTCTGTGTGTTACGTACACCTGACCCCTGCATTCTGTGTGTTACGTACACCTGACCCCTGCATTCTGCGTGTTACGCACTCCTGACCCCTGCATTCTGCGTGTTACGCACACCTGACCCCTGCATTCTGCGTGTTACGCACACCTGACCCCTGCATTCTGCGTGTTACGCACTCCTGACCCCTGCATTCTGTGTGTTACGCACACCTGACCCCTGCATTCTGTGTGTTACGCACTCCTGACCCCTGCATTCTGTGCGTTACGTACACCTGACCCCTGCATTCTGTGCGTTACGTACACCTGACCCCTGCATTCTGTGCGTTACGTACACCTGACCCCTGCATTCTGTGCGTTACGTACACCTGACCCCTGCATTCTGTGCGTTACGTACACCTGACCCCTGCATTCTGTGCGTTACGCACACCTGACCCCTGCATTCTGTGCGTTACGTACACCTGACCCCTGCATTCTGTGCGTTACGTACACCTGACCCCTGCATTCTGTGCGTTACGTACACCTGACCCCTGCATTCTGTGTGTTACGCACTCCTGACCCCTGCATTCTGTGTGTTACGTACACCTGACCCCTGCATTCTGTGTGTTACGCACTCCTGACCCCTGCATTCTGTGTGTTACGTACACCTGACCCCTGCATTCTGTGTGTTACCTACTCCTGACCCCTGCATTCTGTGTGTTACGTACACCTGACCCCTGCATTCTGTGTGTTACGCACTCCTGACCCCTGCATTCTGTGTGTTACGTACACCTGACCCCTGCATTCTGTGTGTTACCTACTCCTGACCCCTGCATTCTGTGTGTTACGTACACCTGACCCCTGCATTCTGTGTGTTACGTACACCTGACCCCTGCATTCTGTGTGTTACCTACTCCTGACCCCTGCATTCTGTGTGTTACGCACTCCTGACCCCTGCATTCTGTGTGTTACGCACACCTGACCCCTGCATTCTGTGTGTTACGTACACCTGACCCCTGCATTCTGTGTGTTACGTACACCTGACCCCTGCATTCTGTGTGTTACGCACACCTGACCCCTGCATTCTGTGTGTTACCTACTCCTGACCCCTGCATTCTGTGTGTTACGTACACCTGACCCCTGCATTCTGTGTGTTACGTACACCTGACCCCTGCATTCTGTGTGTTACGTACACCTGACCCCTGCATTCTGTGTGTTACGCACACCTGACCCCTGCATTCTGTGTGTTACCTACTGCTGACCCCTGCATTCTGTGTGTTACGTACACCTGACCCCTGCATTCTGTGTGTTACGTACACCTGACCCCTGCATTCTGCGTGTTACGCACTCCTGACCCCTGCATTCTGCGTGTTACGCACACCTGACCCCTGCATTCTGCGTGTTACGCACACCTGACCCCTGCATTCTGCGTGTTACGCACTCCTGACCCCTGCATTCTGTGTGTTACGCACACCTGACCCCTGCATTCTGTGTGTTACGCACTCCTGACCCCTGCATTCTGTGCGTTACGTACACCTGACCCCTGCATTCTGTGCGTTACGTACACCTGACCCCTGCATTCTGTGCGTTACGTACACCTGACCCCTGCATTCTGTGCGTTACGTACACCTGACCCCTGCATTCTGTGCGTTACGTACACCTGACCCCTGCATTCTGTGCGTTACGCACACCTGACCCCTGCATTCTGTGCGTTACGTACACCTGACCCCTGCATTCTGTGCGTTACGTACACCTGACCCCTGCATTCTGTGCGTTACGTACACCTGACCCCTGCATTCTGTGCGTTACGCACACCTGACCCCTGCATTCTGTGCGTTACGCACTCCTGACCCCTGCATTCTGTGCGTTACGCACACCTGACCCCTGCATTCTGTGTGTTACGCACTCCTGACCCCTGCATTCTGTGTGTTACGCACTCCTGACCCCTGCATTCTGTGTGTTACGCACTCCTGACCCCTGCATTCTGTGCGTTACGTACACCTGACCCCTGCATTCTGTGTGTTACGCACAACTGACCCCTGCATTCTGTGTGTTACGTACACCTGACCCCTGCATTCTGTGTGTTACGTACACCTGACCCCTGCATTCTGTGTGTTACGTACACCTGACCCCTGCATTCTGTGTGTTACGCACTCCTGACCCCTGCATTCTGTGTGTTACGTACACCTGACCCCTGCATTCTGTGTGTTACCTACTCCTGACCCCTGCATTCTGTGTGTTACGCACTCCTGACCCCTGCATTCTGTGTGTTACGCACACCTGACCCCTGCATTCTGTGTGTTACGTACACCTGACCCCTGCATTCTGTGTGTTACCTACTCCTGACCCCTGCATTCTGTGTGTTACGCACTCCTGACCCCTGCATTCTGTGTGTTACGCACACCTGACCCCTGCATTCTGTGTGTTACGTACACCTGACCCCTGCATTCTGTGTGTTACGTACACCTGACCCCTGCATTCTGTGTGTTACGTACACCTGACCCCTGCATTCTGTGTGTTACGTACACCTGACCCCTGCATTCTGTGCGTTACGCACACCTGACCCCTGCATTCTGTGCGTTACGTACACCTGACCCCTGCATTCTGTGCGTTACGCACACCTGACCCCTGCATTCTGTGCGTTACGTACACCTGACCCCTGCATTCTGTGCGTTACGTACACCTGACCCCTGCATTCTGTGCGTTACGCACACCTGACCCCTGCATTCTGTGCGTTACGCACTCCTGACCCCTGCATTCTGTGCGTTACGCACACCTGACCCCTGCATTCTGTGCGTTACGCACTCCTGACCCCTGCATTCTGTGCGTTACGCACTCCTGACCCCTGCATTCTGTGCGTTACGCACTCCTGACCCCTGCATTCTGTGCGTTACGCACTCCTGACCCCTGCATTCTGTGCGTTACGTACACCTGACCCCTGCATTCTGTGTGTTACCTACTCCTGACCCCTGCATTCTGTGTGTTACGTACACCTGACCCCTGCATTCTGTGCGTTACGTACACCTGACCCCTGCATTCTGTGCGTTACGTTCACCTGACCCCTGCATTCTGTGTGTTACGTTCACCTGACCCCTGCATTCTGTGTGTTACGCACTCCTGACCCCTGCATTCTGTGTGTTACGTACACCTGACCCCTGCATTCTGTGTGTTACGCACACCTGACCCCTGCATTCTGTGTGTTACGTACACCTGACCCCTGCATTCTGTGTGTTACGTACACCTGACCCCTGCATTCTGTGTGTTACGTACACCTGACCCCTGCATTCTGTGTGTTACCTACTCCTGACCCCTGCATTCTGTGTGTTACGTACACCTGACCCCTGCATTCTGTGTGTTACGCACACCTGACCCCTGCATTCTGTGTGTTACGCACACCTGACCCCTGCATTCTGTGTGTTACGTACACCTGACCCCTGCATTCTGTGTGTTACGTTCACCTGACCCCTGCATTCTGTGTGTTACGCACTCCTGACCCCTGCATTCTGTGTGTTACGCACACCTGACCCCTGCATTCTGTGCGTTACGCACATCTGACCCCTGCATTCTGTGCGTTACGCACACCTGACCCCTGCATTCTGTGCGTTACGTACACCTGACCCCTGCATTCTGTGTGTTACGTACACCTGACCCCTGCATTCTGCGTGTTACGCACACCTGACCCCTGCATTCTGTGTGTTACCTACTCCTGACCCCTACATTCTGTGTGTTACGTACACCTGACCCCTGCATTCTGTGTGTTACGTTCACCTGACCCCTGCATTCTGTGTGTTACGCACTCCTGACCCCTGCATTCTGTGTGTTACGCACTCCTGACCCCTGCATTCTGTGTGTTACGCACTCCTGACCCCTGCATTCTGTGTGTTACGCACTCCTGACCCCTGCATTCTGTGTGTTACGCACTCCTGACCCCTGCATTCTGTGTGTTACGCACTCCTGACCCCTGCATTCTGTGTGTTACGTACACCTGACCCCTGCATTCTGTGTGTTACGCACAACTGACCCCTGCATTCTGTGTGTTACGCACACCTGACCCCTGCATTCTGTGTGTTACGCACACCTGACCCCTGCATTCTGTGTGTTACCTACTCCTGACCCCTGCATTCTGTGTGTTACGTACACCTGACCCCTGCATTCTGTGTGTTACGCACTCCTGACCCCTGCATTCTGTGTGTTACGCACACCTGACCCCTGCATTCTGTGTGTTACGCACTCCTGACCCCTGCATTCTGTGTGTTACGTATACCTGACCCCTGCATTCTGTGTGTTACGCACAACTGACCCCTGCATTCTGTGTGTTACGCACACCTGACCCCTGCATTCTGTGTGTTACGCACACCTGACCCCTGCATTCTGTGTGTTACGTACACCTGACCCCTGCATTCTGTGTGTTACCTACTCCTGACCCCTGCATTCTGTGTGTTACGCACACCTGACCCCAGCATTCTGTGTGTTACGCACACCTGACCCCTGCATTCTGTGTGTTACGCACTCCTGACCCCTGCATTCTGTGTGTTACGCACTCCTGACCCCTGCATTCTGTGTGTTACGCACACCTGACCCCTGCATTCTGTGTGTTACGTTCACCTGACCCCTGCATTCTGTGTGTTACGCACTCCTGACCCCTGCATTCTGTGTGTTACGCACACCTGACCCCTGCATTCTGTGTGTTACGTACACCTGACCCCTGCATTCTGTGTGTTACGCACACCTGACCCCTGCATTCTGTGTGTTACGCACACCTGACCCCTGCATTCTGTGTGTTACGCACTCCTGACCCCTGCATTCTGTGTGTTACGCACTCCTGACCCCTGCATTCTGTGTGTTACGTACACCTGACCCCTGCATTCTGTGTGTTACGTACACCTGACCCCTGCATTCTGTGTGTTACGTACACCTGACCCCTGCATTCTGTGTGTTACGCATTCCTGTATGCAGCGAGACGCGGGGGGACGGGTGGGGTCATACAGCGAGAAGCGGGGGACGGGTGGGGTCGTACAGCGAGACTCGGGGGGACGGGTGGGGTCGTACAGCGAGACGCGGGGGACGGGTGGGGTCGTACAGCGAGACGCGGGGGGACGGGTGGGAGTATACAGCGAGACGCGGGGGGACGGGTGGGGTCGTACAGCGAGACGCGGGGGGACGGGTGGGGGTGTACAGCGAGACGCGGGGGGACGGGTGGGGTCGTACAGCGAGACGCGGGGGACGGGTGGGGTCGTACAGCGAGACGCGGGGGGATGGGTGGGGTCGTACAGCGAGACGCGGGGGGACGGGTGGGGTCGTACAGCGAGACGCGGGGGGACGGGTGGGGTCGTACATTGAGGCGCGGGGGGACGGGTGGGGTCGTACAGCGAGGCGCGGGGGGACGGGTGGGGTCGTTCAGCGAGACGCGGGGGGACGGGTGGGGGTATACAGCGAGACGCGGGGGGACGGGTGGGGTCGTACAGCGAGACGCGGGGGGACGGGTGGGGTCGTTCAGCGAGACGCGGGGGGACGGGTGGGGTCGTACATTGAGACGCGGGGAGACGGGTGGGGGTATACAGCGAGACGCGGGGGGACGGGTGGGTGTATACAGCGAGACGCGGGGAGACGGGTGGGGTCGTACAGCGAGACGCGGGGGGACGGGTGGGGTCGTACAGCGAGACGCGGGGGGACGGGTGGGGTCGTTCAGCGAGACGCGGGGGGACGGGTGGGGTCGTACAGCGAGACGCGGGGGGACGGGTGGGGTCGTACATTGAGACGCGGGGAGACGGGTGGGGGTATACAGCGAGACGCGGGGAGATGAGTGGGGTCGTACAGCGAGACGCGGGGGACGGGTGGGAGTATACAGCGAGACGCGGGGGGACGGGTGGGGTCGTACAGGGAGATGCGGGGGACGGGTGGGGTTGTACATTGAGACGCGGGGGGACGGGTGGGGTTGTACAGCGAGACGCGGGGGGACGGGTGGGAGTATACAGCGAGGCGCGGGGGGACGGGTAGGGTTGTACATTGAGACGCGGGGGGACGGGTCGGGGTATACAGCGAGGCGCGGGGGGACGGGTAGGGTTGTACATTGAGACGCGGGGGGACGGGTCGGGGTATACAGCGAGGCGCGGGGGGACGAGTGGGAGTATACAGCGAGGCGCGGGGGGACGAGTGGGGTCGTACAGCGAGACGCGGGGGGACGAGTGGGGTCGTACAGCGAGACGCGGGGGGACGGGTGGGGTCGTACAGCGAGACGCGGGGGGACGGGTGGGGGTATACAGCGAGGCTCGGGGGGACGAGTGGGGTCGTACAGGGAGATGCGGGGGATGGGTGGGGTTGTACATTGAGACGCGGGGGGACGAGTGGGAGTATACAGCGAGACGCGGGGGGACGGGTGGGGTTGTACAGCGAGACGCGGGGGGACGGGTAGGGTTGTACATTGAGACGCTGGGGGACGGGTGGGGTTGTACATTGAGACGCGGGGGGACGGGTCGGGGTATACAGCGAGGCGCGGGGGGACGATTGGGGTCGTACAGCGAGACGCGGGGGGACGAGTGGGGTCGTACAGCGAGGCTCGGGGGGACGAGTGGGAGTATACAGCGAGGCGCGGGGGGACGAGTGGGAGTATACAGCGAGGCGCGGGGGGACGAGTGGGGTCGTACAGCGAGGCGCGGGGGGACGGGTGGGAGTATACAGCGAGGAGCGGGGGGACGAGTGGGAGTATACAGCGAGGCGCGGGGGGACGAGTGGGGTCGTACAGCGAGGCGCGGGGGGACGGGTGGGGGTATACAGCGAGGCTCGGGGGGACGAGTGGGGTCGTACAGGGAGATGCGGGGGGACGGGTGGGGTCGTACAGCGAGACGCGGGGGGACGGGTGGGGGTATACAGCGAGACGCTGGGGGACGGGTGGGGTTGTACATTGAGACTCGGGGGGACGGGTCGGGGTATACAGCGAGACGCTGGGGGACGGGTGGGGTTGTACATTGAGACGCGGGGGGACGGGTCGGGGTATACAGCGAGGCGCGGGGGGACGAGTGGGTTCGTACAGGGAGATGCGGGGGATGGGTGGGCTATTCAGTTCAGTGGGCCTCCAGTGTTGTTTTTCTCGGCTCCGGCGCTGGAGATCCAGTTCTGGGTGGAGTTTGGTGATCGGGGGTCCAGTTCCTCTTTCTGATGGCCGCCGCGCCTCGTGTTTCTCTGACAATGCAATCAATGCTCGGCGTGTAATGCGATTAGCGCTCGGTGATGAAGCGCTCCGATCGCTCGCAATCTCGCCACCTCCGCTCAGGCGGACGTTAAGTAGGAAATTATGGATTTCATTGGAGCGCGCTCAGTCTGTAACTCTTCATTATCGCACTAATTGCCGGGAAATGATTTACTGCGCGGCGATGGCGGCACACCGCGGACAGATCAGCCATATCGCAGGGAAAAGCAATCGCCCGTGTGAGAAGCCTCTGCTGGAAGCATCTCCCACCTCTGACTCCCACTATGATCATTCTGGGAGAAAGCCGGCATTGTACCTCCATTGTCAGGGTGTTGGGGTATTATGGGAGGGTGATCATTAGGCTCCTCCTCCGGTGATTATACTGCGCCTCATAGGCAGGTAAGCACCGCCCACTCTAGGTAGATGGGGGTCACAGTGATGTTCTGGCATTTGGGGTCTGCAATTGTCCTCCATCAGGGTAGGTATATAGGAGCTGCCCCTGCTGTGTGGGGATGTCATCCTATTTCCTGGTGAATGTCATTCACTGGCTGCATGCTTGTTCTGTGCCTAGGTCACAAGGATAAGGATGACGGCTCTGAAATCTCCTCCAACAATCAGCAATGGCAGCTCCAATGTTCAGTCCGGACCGCTTCCCTCCAAACCAACTGCACCAGAGAACAGCACCCCCTGCAGGAGCATTGCTGCTACAGTACAGGAGGTGATCTCTACTGTCACAGCATTTCTGCACAAAATCAGTTCTGTAATAAATGTTTCCAGTAAATGCCACTCAGCAGTTGGAACCGGAGCCTCTCTCCTCCCCTCTCCTTTCCTCTTCTCTTCCTCCTCTCCTCCTCCTCTCTTCTCTCCCCCTCTCCTTTCCTCCCTCCTTCCTCTCCTCCTCTCTTCTTCCTCTCCTCCTCCTCCTCCACTCCTCTACTCTCCTCCTCCTCCTCTCTTCTCTCCCCCTCTCCTTTCCAGTCTTCTCCTCCTCTCTTCTCTCCCCCTCTCCTTTCCAGTCTTCTCCTCCTCTCTTCTCTCCCACTCTCCTTTCCTCTCCTCCTCTTCTTCTCTCCCCCTCTCCTTTCCTTTCCTCTCCTCTTCTTCTCTCCTCCTCCTCTCCTCTCTTTTTTTCTCTCGCTCTCTCCTCCTCCCCTCCTTTCTTCTCTCCTTCCTCTCTGTCTCTTCTCTCCTTCACTCTCTCCCTCTTCCATCCACTCTCTCTTCTTTCCTTCACTCTCTTCCTCTCTCCCTCCTCTCTGACTCTTCTCTCCTTCACTCTCTTCTTCTCTCCCTCCTTTCCTCCTCTCTGTCTGTTCTCCCCTCACTCTCTTCCTCCCTCTTCCTTCCTCTCTCCCTCTTCCCTCCTCTCTCCCTCTTCCCTCCTCTCGGTCTCTTCTCTCCTCACTCTCTTCCTCTCTCCCCTCTCTCTGTCTCTTCTCTCCTCACTCTCTTACTCTCTCTCTTCCTCTCTCCCTCCACTCTTTCTCTTCTCTCCTTCACTCTCTTCCCCTCTCTCTCCCCTCCTCCCTGTCTCTTTTCTCCTTCACTCTCTCTCTTCCCCCCTTTCTGTCTCTTCTCTTCTCACTCTCTTCCTCTCTCCTCCTCTCTCTCTCTTCTCTCCTCACTCTCTTTCTCTGTCCCTCTTCCCTCCTTTCCTTTACTCTCTTCCTCTCTCTCTCTCTCTCTCTCTCTTCCCTCCTCTCTGTCTCTTCTCTCCTTCACTCTCTTCCTCTCTCTCCCTCTTCCTCTCTCTCCCTCTTCCTCTCTCTCCCTCTTCCTCTCTCTCCCTCTTCCTCTCTCTCCCTCTTCCTCTCTCTCTTTCCTTCCCTCTCCCTCTTCCCTCCTCTCTGTCTTTTCTCCCCTACACTCTCTCCCTCTCTCTCCCTCTTCCCTCCTCTCTGTCTTTTCTCCCCTACACTCTCTCCCTCTCTCTCCCTCTTCCTCTCTCTCCCCCTCCTATTTTCTCTCTCTCTCTTCCCTCCTCTCCATCTCCTCTTCTTTTTCTCTCAGAATTTGGGGTTGCTGTGTGGTGATGAGATCAGAGTTGAGGTTTGTGTATCCATAGACGCACACACTGGGTCACCAGTCATAGTGCGCAGTCCAGGTGAGGAATATCCGGCTCGGATCAATACGTGTTGTAAATCGGGAACACAGAATATTGTCACGTATGTAATGGAGATGTTATTTTCTGAGGCGTCTTCTTGATGAGCGCAGACAGTAAACGGGAACCTTTCATATGTCAGACTATTACTGGAAATAACGTGAGGTGGAGGCTGCACCCAGGAAAAGGAAGGCGGAGGGCAAAGAACTACGGACTTCCCAGGCCTTGTCCTCCATGGAGGCGGCCATCATGGTAGGGGCAGGGCTTTGCTTCCTCATGACTGGTATGGTGATTACAGGGGTGGAGGAAACACAGATCCCCAGAATAGATGAGGCAGAAGATCTTGCTCTGCAGGTTCTCAGGTACAGGAATGAGGTTCATTTTCACCACTACTCATTCACGGTGAATCCTGTTGGTTGGAGATTCACTCATGATGCTTGGTCTTTGAGGCAGTAGGTTCAGGCTCCATATACACGGGGTGTTTGGAAAACTCTTCTGAACGATGGAAGCTGACTGCTGGAAAACGGAGGTTAAAAAACGTCTGTTTAGCCGCGTTTGCATACCGCGTTTATGCGCGTTTAGCCCCATTTATGACCGTTTGTGATTAGAAGCAATTTTTTTTTACATAACCTCAGGAGACCTTCCAAAATGCCCAGAATGCACTGAAAACCAGTAAAAAATTAACTATTTCAGACATTTTGAGAGAAATAGAGAGAGCAGAAGCAAAGAGAGCAGAGACAGAGGGAGCAGAAGCAGGGAGAGCAGAAGCAGGGAGAGCAGAAACAAGGAGAGCAGAGGCAAGGAGAGCAGAAGCGGAGAGAGCAGAAGTGGGGAGAGCAGAAGCGGAGAGAGCAGAAGCGGGGAGAGCAGAAGCGGGGAGAGCAGAAACAAGGAGAGCAGAAGCGGAGAGAACAGAAGCAGGGAGAGCAGAAACAAGGAAAGAGCAGAAGCGGAAAGAGCAGAAGCGGGGAGAGCAGAAACAAGGAGAGCAGAAGCGGAGAGAGAGCAGAAACAAGGAGAGCAGAAACAAAGAGAGCAGAAGCGGGGAGAGCAGAAACAAGGAGAGCAGAAGCGGGGAGAGCAGAAGAGGGGAGAGCAGAAACAAGGAGAGCAGAAGCGGAGAGAGCAGAAACAAGGAGAGCAGAAGCGGGGAGAGCAGAAACAAGGAGAGCAGAAGCGGGGAGAGCAGAAGCGGGGAGAGCAGAAACAAGGAGCGCAGAAGCAGAGAGAGCAGAAACAAGGAGAGCAGAAGCGGGGAGAGCAGAAGCAGGGAAAGCAGAAGCAGGGGGAAAGCAGAAGCAGGGAGAGAGCAGAAACAAGGAGAGCAGAAGCGGAGAGAGCAGAAACAAGGAGAGCAGAAGCGGGGAGAGCAGAAAAAAGGAGAGCAGAAACAAGGAGAACAGAAGTGGGGAGAGCAGAAACAAGGAGAACAGAAGCGGGGAGAGCAGAAACAAGGAGAGCAGAAGTGGAGACAGCAGAAGCAGGGAGAGCAGAAACAAGGAGAACAGAAGCGGGGAGAGCAGAAACAAGGAGAGCAGAAGCAGGGAGAGCAGAAGCAGGGAGAGCAGAAACAATGAGAGCAGAAGCGGGGAGAGCAGAAACAAGGAGAGCAGAAGCGGGGAGAGCAGAAACAAGGAGAGCAGAAGCGGGAAGAGCAGAAACAAGGAGAGCAGAAGCGGGGAGAGCAGAAAAAAGGAGAGCAGAAGCGGAGAGAGCAGAAGCGGGGAGAGCAGAAACAAGGAGAGCAGAAACAAGGATAGCAGAAACAGGGAGAGCAGAAGCGGGGAGAGAACAGAAACAAGGAGAGCAGAAACAAGGAGAGCAGAAACAAGGATAGCAGAAGCGGAGAGAGCAGAAGCGAGGAGAGCAGAAACAAGGATAGCAGAAGCGGGGAGAGCAGAAGCGGGGGGAGAGCAGAAACAAGGAAAGCAGAAGCGGAGAGAGCAGAAGCGGAGACAGCAGAAGCGGGGAAAGCAGAAGCAGGGAGAGAGCAGAAACAAGGAGAGCAGAAGCGGAGACAGCAGAAACAAGGAGAGCAGAAGCGGGCAGAGCAGAAAAAAGGAGAGCAGAAACAAGGAGAACAGAAGCGGAGACAGCAGAAACAAGGAGAGCAGAAGCGGGCAGAGCAGAAAAAAGGAGAGCAGAAACAAGGAGAACAGAAGCGGGGAGAGCAGAAACAAGGAGAACAGAAGCGGGGAGAGCAGAAACAAGGAGAACAGAAGCGGGGGGAGCAGAAACAAGGAGAACAGAAGCGGGGGGAGCAGAAACAAGGAGAGCAGAAGCGGAAAGAGCAGAAGCGGAGAGAGCAGAAACAAGGAGAGCAGAAGCGGAGAGAGAGCAGAAACAAGGAGAGCAGAAGCGGGGAGAGCAGAAACAAGGAGAGCAGAAGCAGGGAGAGCAGAAGAGGGGAGAGCAGAAACAAGGAGAGCAGAAGCGGAGAGAGCAGAAACAAGGAGAGCAGAAGTGGGTAGAGCAGAAGCGGGGAGAGCAGAAACAAGAAGAGCAGAAGCGGGGAGAGCAGAAGCGGAGAGAGCAGAAACAAGGAGAGCAGAAGCGGAAAGAGCAGAAGCGGAGAGAGCAGAAACAAGGAGAGCAGAAGCGGAGAGAGAGCAGAAACAAGGAGAGCAGAAACAAGGAGAGCAGAAGCGGGGAGAGCAGAAACAAGGAGAGCAGAAGCGGGGAGAGCAGAAACAAGGAGAGCAGAAGTGGGGAGAGCAGAAGAGGGGAGAGCAGAAACAAGGAGAGCAGAAGCGGAGAGAGCAGAAACAAGGAGAGCAGAAGCGGGTAGAGCAGAAGCGGGGAGAGCAGAAACAAGGAGAGCAGAAGCAGGGAGAGCAGAAACAATGAGAGCAGAAGCGGGGAGAGCAGAAGCGAGGAGAGCAGAAGCGGGAAGAGCAGAAACAAGGAGAGCAGAAGCGGAGACAGCAGAAGCGGGGAGAGCAGAAATGGGGAGAGCAGAAACAAGGGGAGCAGAAGCAGAGAGAGCAGAAACAAGGAGAGAAGAAGTGGAGAGAGCAGAAGTGGAGAGAACAGAAGCGGGGAAAGCAGAAACGAGAGCAGAAGCGGAGAGAGCAGAAACAAGGAGAGCAGAAGCGGAGAGAGCAGAAGCGGAGAGAGCAGAAGCGGAGAGACCAGAAACAAGGAGAGCAGAAGCGGGGAGAGCAGAAGCAGGGAGAGAGCAGAAGCGGGGAGAGCAGAAGCGGGGAGAGCAAAAGCGGGGAGAGCAGAAACAAGGAAAGCAGAAACAAGGAAAGCAGAAGTGGAGAGAGCAGAAGCGGAGACAGCAGAAGCGGGGAGAGCAGAAGCGGGAAGAGCAGAAACAATGAGAGCAGAAACAAGGAGAGCAGAAGCGGAGACAGCAGAAGCGGGGAGAGCAGAAGCAGAGAGAGCAGAAACAAGGAGAGCAGAAGCGGGGAGAGCAGAAGCGGAGAGAGCAGAAGCGGAGAGACCAGAAACAAGGAGAGCAGAAGCGGGGAGAGCAGAAGCAGGGAGAGAGCAGAAGCGGGGAGAGCAGAAGCGGGGAGAGCAAAAGCGGGGAGAGCAGAAACAAGGAAAGCAGAAACAAGGAAAGCAGAAGTGGAGAGAGCAGAAGCTGAGACAGCAGAAGCGGGGAGAGCAGAAGCGGGAAGAGCAGAAACAATGAGAGCAGAAACAAGGAGAGCAGAAGCGGAGACAGCAGAAGCGGAGAGAGCAGAAATGGGGAGAGCAGAAACAAGAAGAGCAGAAGCGGAGAGAGCAGAAACAAGGGGAGCAGAAGCAGAGAGAGCAGAAACAAGGAGAGAAGAAGTGGGGAGAGCAGAAGTGGGGAGAGCAGAAGTGGAGAGAGCAGAAGTGGAGAGAACAGAAGCGGGGAAAGCAGAAACGAGAGCAGAAGCGGAGAGAGAGCAGAAACAAGGAGAGCAAAAGTAGAGAGAGCAGAAACAAGGAGAGCAGAAACGGGGAGAGCAGAAGCAAGGAGAGCAGAAACAAGGAGAGCAGAAGCCGGGAGAGCAGAAACAAGGAGAGCAGAAGCAGGGAGAGAGCAGAAACAAGGAGAGCAAAAGCCGGGAGAGCAGAAGCGGGGAGAGCAGAAACAAGGAGAGCAGAAGCGGGGAGAGAGCAGAAGCGGGGAGAGAGCAGAAACAAGGAGAGCAGAAACAAGGATAGCAGAAGCGGAGAGAGCAGAAGCGGGGAGAGCAGAAGCGGGGAGAGAGCACAAACAAGGAGAGCAGAAGCGGAGAGAGCAGAAGCGGGGAGAGAAGAAGCGGAGAGAGCAGAAGCGGAGAGAGCAGAAACAAGGATAGCAGAAGCAGGGAGAGAGCAGAAGCGGGGAGAGAGCAGATACAAGGAGAGCAGAAGCGGAGAGAGCAGAAACAAGGAGAGCAAAAGCGGGGAGAGCAGAAGCAGAGAGAGCAGAAACAAGGATAGCAGAAGCTGGGAGAGCAGAAGCGGAGAGAGCAGAAACAAGGAAAGCAGAAGCGGAGAGAGCAGAAGCGGGGAGAGAGCACAAACAAGGAGAGCAGAAGCGGAGAGAGCAGAAGCGGGGAGAGAAGAAGCGGAGAGAGCAGAAACAAGGATAGCAGAAGCAGGGAGAGAGCAGAAGCGGGGAGAGAGCAGATACAAGGAGAGCAGAAGCGGGGAGAGCAGAAGCAGAGAGAGCAGAAACAAGGATAGCAGAAGCGGGGAGAGCAGAAGCGGAGAGAGCAGAAACAAGGAGAGCAGTATGTGTTGAGATGATCTGTCTTTTCTGGTTGTATTCACTATGGATCTCATCATGAACATAAAACGCAACGTTCCACCATTTTTTCCTTCATGCGAAACCTGAAACTGACTGCGCTGGTGTTCCGGGTCCATCTGAATACATGGAGATCGCTGTGCATGCATTTCTGATGATGAAAAAAGGCTCTGAGCGGCATCTGGACATGCAACAGTTAAAAAAATGCTTCTAAACGCAAACACATAAATGCGGTTAGCCGCGTTTAAAAGCATTTAGTGTTTGAATCGCTGATAAAATCTACTGCTGAACACAAGTTTGGTGCGTCAAAAAAACGACTGAAAACTCCACTGCCTGTAAACGACTGTAAATGACGAGGTGTACATGGCTCAGCAGTTCATCGTCTCAGATGGCACCATACAAGGAGGTGTCCTATTGGGAATGCAGAGTCATAAAATATAAAAGTGAGCGCTATTCAGTTAAGCCGCTGTACACTCAAGGTAACCAACAAAAAACCTTAGTACAAATATCTAGAGATGAGCGAATTATTCAAAAATTCGATTCGGCTGATTCGCCGAATTTGCGGGAGAAATTCGATTCGATGCGAATTTATTCGCCGCGAATTTAACTTATTTAAAGGGTGTTTCTAGGCTTCAGAGAGCCTTTATATTAGTGCAGAACACTGTACCTTTAATTTAAATGCCCTTGGAGTCTGCTGGGGAAGAGAAATAATACTGTCAGTCAGTATGACATGCAGATGAGTGCCGTCGATCTTAGAATCACCGCACACTTCACTCATTTGGGCAGTCACGGGGCACGACGAAGAAGAAGAAGAAGAATGAAAAGAATAATGAAAAGAAGAAGAATGAAAAGAAGAAGAATGAAAAGAAGAATGAAAAGAAGAAGAAGAAGAATGAAAAGAAGAAGAAGAAGAATGAAAAGAAGAAGAAGAAGAATGAAAAGAAAAATGAAAAGAAGAAGAAGAAGAATGAAAAGAAGAATGAAAAGAAGAAGAAGAAGAATGAAAAGAAGAAGAAGAATGAAAAGAAGAAGAAGAAGAATGAACAGAAGAAGAAGAAGAATGAAAAGAAGAATGAGAAGAAGAATGAAAAGAAGAATGAAAAGAAGAATGAGAAGAATGAAAAGAAGAATGAAAAGAAGAAGAAGAAGAATGAAAAGAAGAATGAGAAGAATGAAAAGAAGAATGAAAAGAAGAAGAAGAATGAAAAGAAGAAGAAGAAGAAGAATGAAAAGAAGAATGCAAAGAAGAAGAAGAAGAAGAATGAAAAGAAGAATGAAAAGAAGAAGAAGAAGAAGAATGAAAAGAAGAAGAAGAATGAAAAGAAGAAGAATGAAAAGAAGAAGAAGAAAAAGAATGAAAAGAAGAATGAAAAGAATAAGAAGAAGAATGAAAAGAAGAAGAATGAAAAGAAGAAGAAGAAAAAGAATGAAAAGAAGAATGAAAAGAATAAGAAGAAGAATGAAAAGAAGAAGAAGAAGAATGAAAAGAAGAAGAAGAAGAAGAATGAAAAGAAGAATGAAAAGAAGAAGAAGAAGAATGAAAAGAAGAATGAAAAGAAGAAGAATGAAAAGAAGAATGAAAAGAAGAAGAAGAAGAATGAAAAGAAGAAGAAGAAGAATGAAAAGAAGAATGAGAAGAAGAATGAAAAGAAGAATGAAAAGAATGAGAAGCATGAAAAGAAGAATGAAAAGAAGAAGAAGAAGAATGAAAAGAAGAATGAAAAGAAGAAGAAGAAGAATGAAAAGAAGAATGAAAAGAAGAGTAAGAAGAATGAAAAGAAGAATGAAAAGAAGAAGAAGAAGAATGAAAAGGAGAAGAAGAAGAATGAAAAGAAGAATGAAAAGAAGAAGAAGAATGAAAAGAAGAAGAATTCCAGTACAGCAAAAAGTGTATCTGCAGAGAGCTCCGCTATTTCTGACAGTTCTCTGACAGTTCCTTCACATTTACAGCAGTTGAAACATTGTATCTATTTGTTTCCGAATAAAAACATCTGTATCCTAAATGGAAACAAATAGATACAATGTTTCAACCGCTGTAAATGAACTGTCAGAACTGTCAGAGAACTGTCAGAAATAGCGGAGCTCTCTGCAGTGACACTTTTGCCGGCTGATCGGGGAAAATTCGATTCGTGCATCCGAAGTTTGCTAAAATTCGGATTCGATGCGAATCGAATTTTTCCTAATATTCGAAACGAATTCCACTTCGCCAAGTTTAATTCGCTCATCTCTACAAATATCATAAACAGTGCAGTAAAGGTATAATGTAAAATTATAGAACAATTGTTGGCAGTAATGACCCCTAAAGTAAATCAATATGGTGCAAATAAAATGTCCCCACAGCTCCGGACCGGTGATAGTGCCTTGTAACAGAAGAATTGCGCACTCACCAGAAGTGCACTAATATAGTGCAATATATATAATATATCCTGGTGTCATCTGGATCAGCGGGTAGAAGGGCTCCCCTCTCAGGATGGATAAGGTCCGGGGATACCGGTATTAATGCTCCAGATCAGAGTTCCCCTTTAGGGATAAGTGGGTGCTGCTCTCAGGTGACAAGAGGCTCCCTCTCTGGATAAGCTCGGTACAGGAGTGTCTAGAAAAATACTCCCCACACGGGGTCAAAATAAAGAGGTGCCCAAAGTGTAGTAAATTATGGTAAATATTTATTAGGTAGGCAAAACAAGATTGCATCCAATAAAAACGTGGTGGAAACGGCAAAGTAAGACTAACCGTCCCAGAAGAGAAATGGCCGCCAGAGCTCCACGATGCTCTGACGGCGTGACGTCAACGGCGCGATCAGGCTCCTCCTTACACGTTACGTGTCACGCACATCATCAGAGGGTGAGCCTCACCCAATGCTCCGACAGTGTGACGTCAACGGTGCGAGCAGGCTCCTCCTTACACGTTACGTGCCACGCACATCATCAGAGGGTGAGTCTCACCCAATGCTCCGACGGTGTGACGTCAACGGTGCGAGCAGGCTCCTCCTTACACGTTACGTGCCACGCACATCATCAGAGGGTGAGCCTCACCCAATGCTCCGATGGTGTGACGTCAACGGTGCGAGCAGGCTCCTCCTTACACGTTACGTGCCACGCACATCATCAGAGGGTGAGCCTCACCCAATGCTCCGATGGTGTGACGTCAACGGTGCGAGCAGGCTCCTCCTTACGCGTTACGTGCCACACACATCATCAGAGGGTGAGTCTCTCCCAATGCTCCGACGGCGTGACGTCAACGGCGCGAGCAGGCTCCTCCTTACATGTTACGTGCCACACACATCATCAGAGGGTGAGGCTCACCCAATGCTCCGACGGCGTGACGTCAACGGTGCGAGCAGGCTCCTCCTTACGCGTTACTTGCCATGCACATCATCAGAGGGTGAGCCTCACCCTCTGATGATGTGTGTGGCACATAACATGTAAGGAGGAGCCTGCTCGCGCCATTGACGTCACGCCGTTGGAGCATCGTGGAGCTCTGGCGGCCATTTCTCTTCTGGGACGGTTAGTCTTACTTTGCCGTTTCCACCACGTTTTTATTGGATGCAACTTTGTTTTGCCTACCTAATAACTTTGTTTTGACCCCGTGTGGGGAGTATTTTTCTAGACACTCCTGTACCGAGCTTATCCAGAGAGGGAGCCTCTTGTCACCTGAGAGCAGCACCCACGTATTCCTAAAGGGGAACTCTGATCTGGAGCATTAATACCGGTATCCCCCGACCTTATCCATCCTGAGAGGGGAGCCCTTCTACCTGCTGATCCAGATGCTTTTGCCTGATGACACCAGGATATATTATATATATTGCTCTATATTAGTGCACTTCTGGTGAGTGCGCAATTCTTCTGTCACAAGGCACTATCACGGATCCGGAGCTGTGAGGACATTTTATTTGCACTGATTTACTTTAGGGGTCATCACTGCCAACAATTGTTCTATAATTCTACATGATACCTTTACTGCACTGTTTATGATGTGAGATATCTCTGTTGTAGAAGGCATCCCTATGGCAATAGACCCGTGTGGCCTTCTCTCGGTGTTGGCTCCAGAGCTGGCAGTACATGTGTGGTAGAGTCAGTGGCCCTCACTATCACCCCCGTGGATCAATGGTGGAATGGGGCCGGGATTGGGCTGTGTGTGACCTCCGTAGTATGTTGTTCTGGGGCACAATGGAGACGTTATTCCGAGGGTTACTCCATGATGGATCTGAGTCTCGGCATCACACCAAGCGTTCTCGGCACCTGTGGCTCCACAATGTCCATAGAGAATGAAGGCCGGGCTGGGACGTGTTCCCTGGCAGGTGGGGGCCCCGAATTGCTCTATGTACTGGGAAGGTTGAGGTGGCTCCTGTCCCTTTGTGTTCGGCGTCTCTGGAATTCGGCGTATTTGGACCACGCAGAGTCTCCTAGCAGCACGTTGATTAATTGGCTCATTTATCTCCGATGGAATTGTAGAGTTTGGCTGGTGGCCTTGTATGTTCCCCGATCCACAACAGTCACTCTTTGTGCCCAGAGGAGCCATAGAACCAGCACTGGCAGGCACTTCCTAGTAGCCTCATGGGCCCCTGGGCAGAGTAATGTACTGGGGCCCCTACCAGGCCGCCCCCATTTACACAGCTACTCTCCAGACATAATAGTTGATAGAATTAAACATTTATTGGTATAAAACAAACAAATAAAATAGATTGTAAGTAATAAGAAAACGTTCCATAAATCAAAGGCTAAGCAATGCAAACATCCAAACAATAAAAAAGGTCAGAAAAAGAAGAGGGCAGGGTGTCAAGGGGCAGAGTACAGGGGTCAACGAAGAGGGCAGGAGGGCACTGTATGGCGGGGCAGGAGGGCGCAGTACAGGGGGGAGCAGGAGGACGCAGTACAGGGGGCGCAGGAGGGCACAGTACAGGGGGGTCAGGAGGGAACAGTACAGGGGGGTCAGGAGGGAACAGTACAGGGGGGGCAGGAGGGCGCAGTACAGGGGGCACAGGAGGGCACAGTACAGGGGGCGCAGTACAGGGGGGTCAGGAGGGAGCAGTACAGGGGGGGCAGGAGGGCGCAGTACAGAGGGGCAGGAGGGCGCAGTACAGGGGGGGCAGGAGGGCGCAGTACAGAGGGGCAGGAGGGCGCAGTACAGAGGGGCAGGAGGGCACAGTACAGGGGGCGCAGGAGGATGCAGTACAGTGGGGGCAGGAGGGCGCAGTACAGGGAGGAGTCAGGAGGGCGCAGTACAGGGAGGAGTCAGGAGGGCGCAGTACAGGGAGGAGTCAGGAGGGCGCAGTACAGGGGGGAGTCAGGAGGGCGCAGTACAGGGGGGAGTCAGGAGGGCGCAGTACAGGGGGGGAGTCAGGAGGGCGCAGTACAGGGAGGAGTCAGGAGGGCCCAGTACAGGGGGGCAGTCAGGAGGGCCCAGTACAGGGGGAGAGGAGGTAACAACACAGGGAAGAAGAGAGAACAGTACAGGGGTCAATGAAGAGGGCAGAAGGGCGCCTGTTCTGTCGCTGGGATAAATCTACATTCAGAGTGCCGCCTCCCCCTCCACCTGCCCTCTGCATTTCCTGGTGATCTCCAGCACTTTGCAGGGGTTAAGGAAGACCCCCGGAGGCAGAACATCTTTCTACTGCTGTTGCTTGTGTGGGCAGGATGTGTACTGCCCCAGAGACATGGCATGAATAGGAGAGGAGGGGGTCAGAGCCGGACACATCACCCCCCCACAATCAGTGACAGTAGTAAGGGGGGGGGGGTGGATGGGGCTAGGAACCATGAATCAGGGGAGAAGGAGGATGGAGGAAAAAGGGGGGGGGGTCATGGGTAGGAGATGGGGGGTGGGTAGAGAAGAACTTGAGGGCAACCATGGGATCCTGGTCTGTAAAGGTCTGTAGAAATGTGTGCTGGTATGAGCCCATCTTGTCCATGTGGCCACCCTGATGTCAGCTCACCCCAGGGGCCACACTGGTACTTGTGTGTGAGAACATTTCTGGTGGTGTCTAAGGAGTGTCTGAGTTGTTAGTTGTGATATTCGGGGTTTCCCTCAAGTGTAGAGCTTTCTCAGGGAGTTCACTCCAGCCAGGAAATGCAGTTGAGGGCCCGTTGGTCCAGTTACTTTAAAGAAAGTAAAAGCTCCAACAGAATGGTTGCCCTCTGAGGGGTTTCCACCATGACCTGAAACACTCCGGCAGCACCACTGCTCAGGCCTCAAGCTTAGGCCTCTGGTTTGGTCCCACAGACCATCTCCCGCTGTGCTCACAGTCAACCTTGGCACCTTTCTCAGCCCTTTCGGCTCTCAATCTTGCAGCTCCCTTCTGTTCTGGCCCACTCCCCGGCTCTGGGCTGGGAACCTCCTGTCTTCAGGGTGGAGCTCTGAACTGCAGACCGAGCCCAGCTAATAAAGGCTGGACACACCTACATATCTCCGGCATCTCCGGCAAGAGTTGGACCCAGACCCATCAAGTTTGAAGCCTCTGGACTCCAGAACCCAATCCAAGAATTACAAAACCCGGAGAAAACCTAAACCAATTTTCTTTGCATAGAACCAACATGCCGGAGCCCCTCAGTCTGTGTTGGGGGGGTCCCTGTGTGCCAATTACCTCTTTTTCCACCATGGTAGGACCCAGCACTGTCACAATATGTATGGTATATGGAAGATGCCACTGATGCTTCCAGCATATTTCATGTTTATGGCACAATATTACAGCAAAGAACCCAAAACTGTCACTGGACTGACCCAACCCCCAACCAGCCCAACCTCCAATCCTGACGCCTTAACCAAATCCCTAATCTTTGACCTGGCACTCAGTTTACCCAATCCTGATCCTCAAACCAACCCTAAAATCTCCATCCAATCTCTAACCCATAACCCTCAACCAATTTAATCTCCAATCATTATCCTGAACCCAATCCTGACTTCTCAGCCAATCCCTAATCTTAAACCTACCAATCAATTTACCCAACAAGTATTCCTGATCCTGAGACCAGCCTCAATCTCTCCAATCGGTCTCTGCCATAAACCCTGAACCCAGCCTAAAGCTCAACCGAACTTTATTGTCTCAGCTAGTCCTGTATAGTCGCCCCGACTCAAATCCTCAATTTAGCCGTATCTTCTCCACCCAACACCCAAACCTGTCCTCTCAGCCAATCACTAATCATGGAGCCAGCCCTGTACCCCATCTCCACCCCTAACCTTATCTGCTCAACTCTACGCCCAATAAGACACCCAATGATACGCCCAATAAGACACCCAATATTACACCTAATACTACACCCAATGATACACCCAATATTACGGCCAATGATACAGCCAATAATACACCCAATGATACGCCCAATAAGACACCCAATAATACACCCAATGATACGCCCAATAAGACACCCAATATTACACCCAATGATACGGCCAATACTACACCCAATGATACACCCAATAATACACCCAATGATACACCCAATGATACACCCAATGATACACCCAATATTACTCCAAATATCACACCAAATATTACACCAAATGATACATCCAATGAAACACCCAATCATATGCCCAATGAAACACCAAATATTATACCCAATATCACACCCTGTATTATTGGGTGTGATATTGGGTATAATATTTGGTGTTTCATTGGGCATATTATTGGGTGTGATATTGGGTGTATTATTGGATGTATCATTGGGCGTAGTATTGAGTATATACTGCACCCAATAATACACCCAATATCACACCCAGCAATTCATCCAATAGTACACCCAATAATACACCCAATATTGCACCCAATAATACACCCAATAATACACCAGATACTACACCCAATATCACACCCAATATCACACCCAATAATACACCAAATACTACACCCAATATCACACCCAATATTACACCAAATACTACACCCAATAATACACCCAATATTACACCCAATATCACACCCAATATTACACCAAATCCTACACCCAATATCACACCCAATATTACACCAAATACTACACCCAATATCACACCCAATATTACACCAAATACTACACCCAATATCACACCCAATATTACACCAAATACTACACCCAATATCACACCCAATATTACACCCAATATCACACCCAATATTACACAAAATACTACACCCAATATCACACCCAATAATACACCCAATAATACACCCAATATCACACCCAATAATACACCCAATACTACACCCAATAATACACCCAATATTACACCAAATACTACACCCAATACTACACACAATATTACACCCAATATTACACCAAATAATACACCCAATATTACACCCAATATTACACCAAATTCTACACCCAATATTACACCCAATACTACACCCAATACTACACCCAATATTACACCAAATAATACATCCAATACTACACCCAATTCTACACCAAATAATACATCCAATACTACACCCAATTCTACACCCAATACTACACCAAATACTACACCCAATATTACACCCAATACTACACCCAATATTACATCAAATGCTACACCCAATTCTACACCCAATTTTACACCCAATACTACACCCAATACTACACCCAATATTACACCCAATACTACACCCAATACTACACCCAATATTACACCCAATATTACACCCAATACTACACCCAATATTACACCAAATGCTACACCCAATTCTACACCCAATACTACACCCAATACTACACCCAATATTACACCCAATACTACACCCAATACTACACCCAATACTACACCCAATACTACACCCAATACTACACCCAATACTACACCCAATACTACACCAAATACTACACCCAATATTACACCCAATACTACACCTAATACTACACCCAATACTACACCAAATACTACACCCAATATTACACCCAATACTACACCCAATATTACATCAAATGCTACACCCAATTCTACACCCAATACTACACCCAATTTTACACCCAATACTACACCCAATACTACACCCAATATTACACCCAATACTACACCCAATACTACACCCAATATTACACCCAATATTACACCCAATACTACACCCAATATTACACCAAATGCTACACCCAATTCTACACCCAATACTACACCCAATACTACACCCAATATTACACCCAATACTACACCCAATACTACACCCAATACTACACCCAATATTACACCCAATACTACACCCAATATTACACCCAATACTACACCCAATACTACACCCAATATTACACCCAATACTACACCCAATACTACACCCAATATTACACCCAATACTACACCCAATACTACATAGACCTAAGATATTGTCTGATTGGCCGGTGATGTGCGCTATGAAACGTTCCATTTCCGATCGCTCTGAGTCATCGGGATGTTTGGACTTTGCTGGAACACGCTCTGAGATTCGCTGGACCTGTGACCCCTCTCTGCGCTCGCTGTGTGACGCCAATCGCCAAATGTGCGTCTGTCACATGACCTCAGCAGCTCCCAGCGTGCGATTTGTCACATTTGATGTCCAACAGCAGAAGGTTTGTTCCAGAAGAGATTAATAACTGTGGGGATGGCAGGCTCTCCGTAGACGCGGAAAATTCCGTATTTGATGGTGAGAACGTTGATGGCGGGGGGGGGAGGGCGGTGGGGGACACTGAGGACCTTTCACAGGATGAAGATTGCACAATGATAGTGTATGACCCCTCCCCCACCCATCCATCACACACATCATTCCAGAAATATGGCCCCAAAGTGCCTTCAGGTGACGCGCAGCCTGTGATAGACGCAACGCCTTCACTTTATTCTCACTTCTGTTTCCCTCATTTCCTTCTCTGGAGACTTTCATTGTCCGCTGAGCACAGCCTGCAGGAGGAGCGATAGCGCCACACTGTGGAAGACAGGAGGAGGACATCCCGGGAAATTCCTGAAACCTCTGAACTCCACTTTCTGGGCAAAGCAGTCGGGAACTCCAAATGTGTGACTAAAATACAGCAAATAATGAGAGTAACACAAAGATCTCCACAAGCCGTGCTGAAAACGTCTGTGAAATGCAAGATGGCGGCCTGGAGGCGTTCCGTACACAGAAGATATAAGGAACACCCAGAAATGTCATTTCCTGCTCTGTGATTGGCTTACTGAATTCAACAGAAGTCTGCACTAAGATACAGTCAGATGTTAGGCATCCCCTGCAACAGGAAATTCAGATGTGGAGAGATACTCCCCCAAGGGTTACATACTTCTAAAGGAATGCAGACCCCGACACTTTCCTCATCAGAACGCAGCGATGACACCCCATGACTATGATGAATCCAGCCCTTCCATTCACAAATCTATGACCCCTCCCATTCAGGAATCAGACCCCTCCCATTCACAAACCTCAAACCCCTCCCATTCGGGAATCAGACCCATCCCATTCACAAACCTCAAACCACCTCCCATTCGGGAATCGCCCCTCCCATTCACAAACATCAAACCCCTCCCATTCGGGAATCAGGCCCCTCCCATTCAGAATCAGTCTGCACAAGATATGAAAACTATCTTTAGTTTTCTTTAGTGATCTTTAGTGAAACTAACAGATATTTCTTAAGAGCAACACACACCTCAGACCCCTCCCACACACACACCTCAGACCCCTCCCACTCACACCTCAGACCCCTTCCACTCACACCTCAGACCCCTCCCACACACACACCTCAGACCCCTCCCACACACACACCTCAGACCCCTCCCACACACACACCTCAGACCCCTTCCACTCACACCTCAGACCCCTCCCACACACACCTCAGACCCCTCCCACACACACACCTCAGACCCCTCCCACACACACACCTCAGACCCCTCCCACACACACACCTCAGACCCCTCCCACACACACCTCAGACCCCTCCCACACACACACCTCAGACCCCTCCCACACACACACCTCAGACCCCTCCCACTCACACCTCAGACCCCTCCCACACACACCTCAGACCCCTCCCACACACACACCTCAGACCCCTCCCACTCACACACCTCAGATCCCTCCCACACACACACCTCAGATCCCTCCCACACACACACCTCAGACCCCTCCCACTCACAACTCAGACCCCTCCCACTCACAACTCAGACCCCTCCCACACACACCTAAAACCCCTCCCACACACATACCTCAGACCCCTCCCACACACACACCTCAGATCCCTCCCACACACACACCTCAGACCCCTCCCACTCACAACTCAGACCCCTCCCACTCACAACTCAGACCCCTCCCACACACACCTAAGACCCCTCCCACACTCACACCTCAGACCCCTCCCACACACACACTTCAAACACCTCCCACAAACACCTCAGACCCCTCCCACACACACCTCAGACACCTCCCACACACACCTCAGACCCCTCCCACACACACATCTCAGACACCTCCCACTCACACCTCAGACCCCTCCCACACACCTCAAACACCTCCCACACACACGCCTCAGACACCTCCCACGCACACACCTCAGACACCTCCCACACACCTCAGACCCCTCCCACACACACATCTCAGATCCCTCCCACACACCTTAGACACCTCCCCCACACACACCTCAGACACCTCCCACACACACACCTCAGATCCCTCCCACTCACACCTCTCCCACACACACCTCAGACCCCTCCCACACACACCTCAGATCCCTCCCACACATACACCTCAGACCCCTCCCATACACACACCTCATACCCCTCCCACACACACCTCAGACCCCTCCCACACACACACCTCAGACCCCTCCCACTCACACACCTCAGATCCCTCCCACTCACACCTCAGACCCCTCCCACACACACACCTCAGATCCCTCCCACACACACCTCAGACCCCTCCCACACACACCTCAGACCCCTCCCACACACAACTCAGACACCTCCCACACACACCTCCCACACACACACCTCAGACCCCTCCCACACACACACCTCAGATCCCTCCCACACACACACTTCAGACCCCTCCCACAGAAACACCTCAGACCCCTCCCACACCTCAGACCCCTCCCACACCTCAGACTCCGCCCACACACACCTCAGAACCCTCCCACTTACGCATCTCAGACCCCTCCCACACACGCACCTCAGACCCCGCCCACACACACCTCAGACCCCTCCCCCCGTACATACCTCAGACCCCTCCCACACACGTACCTCAGACCCCTCCCACACACCACAGACCCCTTCCACTCACACCAGACTCCTCCCACTCACACACTTCAGACCCCTCCCACACACCTCAGACCCCTTCCACTCACACCAGACTCCTCCCACTCACACACCACAGGCCCCTCCCACAAACACACCTCAGACCCCCTCCCTCCCACCTCAGACCCCTCCCACACACACGCCTCAGACCCCTCCCTCTCACACACCTCAGACCCCTCCCACACACACACCTCAGAACCCTCCCACTTATGCATCTCAGACCCCTCCCACACACACACATGGGTAGGTGGGGACACACGGCCTCCCCCCCTGAAGTTTCCTCTATATATATATATGTAGAGTGGGAGTTCTCCGCCCATCCATTCACCCATGTACACCTCCATCCATTCACCCATGTACACCTCCATCCATCTATCCATTCACCCAAGTACACCTCTATCCATTCACCCATGTACACCTCCATCCATTCACCCATGTACACCTCCATCCATCTATCCATTCACCCAAGTACACCTCCATCCATTCACCCATGTACACCTCCATCCATTCACCCATGTACACCTCCATCCATCTATCCATTCACCCAAGTACACCTCCATCCATTCACCCATGTACACCTCCATCCATCTATCCATTCACCCAAGTACACCTCCATCCATTCACCCATGTACACCTCCATCCATCTATCCATTCACCCAAGTACACCTCCATCCATTCACCCATGTACACCTCCATCCATCTATCCATTCACCCATGTACACCTCCATCCATTCCTCTATTTATTACACACGGCTCTGAACAATGAGAGTTACACTTTGTAATCTGAGTTGCATGAAGTTGATTCTCTCTCCTGGGATATGGATCTGGTCAGGTAAGTCGCAGAGGGGGGCGGTAATCAGTTTCAGCTGCTTTGGTGCTCATGAAATGAATATCAGGTGCACTAGATGGGCAGCAATGAGACGACCCCCAAAACAGGAATGGTTTTACAGGTGGAGGCCACTGACATTTTTTCCCTCCTCATCCTTTCTGTTTTTCACTCATTTTGCATTTGGCTCGGGTCAGTGTCACTACTGATAGCATGAGGCCATACCTGGACCCTACAGAGGTGGCACAGGCAGTCCAACTCCTCCAGGATGGAACATCAATACATACCATTGCCAGAAGGTTTGCGGTGTCTCCCAGCACAGTCTCAAGAGCATGGAGGAGATTCCAGGAGACAAGAGCATGGAGGAGATTCCAGGAGACGAGAGCACGGAGGAGATTCCAGGAAACGAGAGCACGGAGGAGATTCCAGGAGACGAGAGCACGGAGGAGGTTCCAGGAGACGAGAGCACGGAGGAGATTCCAGGAAACGAGAGCACGGAGGAGATTCCGGGAGACGAGAGCACGGAGGAGATTCCGGGAGACGAGAGCACGGAGGAGATTCCAGGAGACGAGAGCACGGAGGAGATTCCAGGAGACGAGAGCATGGAGGAGATTCCAGGAGACAAGAACATGGAGGAGATTCCGGGAGACGAGAGCATGGAGGAAATTCCGGGAGACAAGAGCACGGAGGAGATTCCGGGAGACGAGAGCACGGAGGAGATTCCGGGAGACGAGATCATGGAGGAGGTTCCAGGAGACGAGAGCATGGAGGAGGTTCCAGGAGACGAGAGCACGGAGGAGATTCTGGGAGATGAGAGCATGGAGGAGGTCCGGGAGACCAGAGCATGGAGGAGATTCCAGGAGACTAGAGCATGGAGGAGATTCCAGGAGACAAGAGCATGGAGGAGATTCCGGGAGACGAGAGCATGGAGGAGATGCCGGGAGACGAGAGCATGGAGGAGATTCCGGGAGACGAGAGCATGGAGGAGATTCCGGGAGACGAGAGCATGGAGGAGATTCCAGGAGACGAGAGCATGGAGGAGATTCCGGGAGATGAGAGCATGGAGGAGATGCCAGGAGACAAGAGCATGGAGGAGATTCCGGGAGACAAGAGCACGGAGGAGATTCCAGGAGACTAGAGCATGGAGGAGATTCCAGGAGATGAGAGCATGGAGGAGATTCCAGGAGACAGGTGGTTCCTCTAGGAGAGCTGGAGAGGGCTGTAGAAGGTCCTTAACCCATCAGTAGGACCGGTATCTGCTCCTTTGTGCAAGGAGGAACAGGATTAGCCCTACCAGAGCCCTACAAGATGACCTCCAGCAGGCCACTGGTGGGATTGTCTCTGACCAATCAGAAACAGACGTCATGAGGGGGGCCTGAGGGCCCGACATCCTCTAGTGGGCCCTGTGCTCACTGCCCGGCACCATAGAGCTGGATTTGCCATTGAACCCCAGAATTGGCAGGTCCACCACTGGTGCCCTGTGCTTTTCACAGGTGAGAGTAGGTTCCCCCTGAGCACATGTGACAGATGTGAAAGGGTCTGGAGAAGCCGTGGAGAACGTTCTGCTGCCTGTAACATGGTTCAGCATGACCGTTCTGGTGGTGGGTCAGTGATGGTCTGGGGAGGCATCTCCATGGAGGGACACACAGACCTCTACAGGCTAGACAATGGCACCCTGACTACCATTATTTATCGGGATGAAATCCTTGGACCCATTGTCAGACCCTACGCTGGTGCAGTGGGTCCTGGGTTCCTCCTGGTGTGGTGGGTCCTGGGTTCCTCCTGGCGCGGTGAGTCCTGGGTTCCTCCTGGTGAAGTGGGTCCTGGGTTCCTCCTGGTGCAGTGGGTCCTGGGTTCCTCCTGGTGCGGTGGGTCCTGGGTTCCTCCTGGTGCAGACAATGCCCGGCCTCATGTGGGGAGAGTATGCCGGCAGTTCCTGGAGGATGAAGGAATTGATACCATTGAATGGCCCCCACGCTCGCCTGACCTAAATCCAATAGAACCCCCCTGGGATGTCATGTTTCGGTCCATCCGACGCCGCCAGGTTGCACTTCAGATTGTCCAGGAGCTCAGTGATCTCCTGGTCCAGATCTGGGAGGAAATCCCCCATGACACCATCCGTGGTCTCATTAGGACCCTCCCCCGACGTTGTCAGGCATGCATACAAGCACGTGGGGGCCACACAGACTACTGAGGGCCATTCTGAGTTGCTGCAATGACATTCCACCAACATGGACTCGCCTGCTGCATCATTTCTTCACTTTGATTTTCGGGGTGTCTGTGAATTCAGTCCTCTGTAGGTCGATCATTTCCATCCAATGATGGGGCGTCCTTACGTTCCTCACCCATCCCCCATCCATGTCAGTATAGAGATCCAGCAGGAGATTCCTCCCCATTGGGACCTGATGGGTTCTCAGATTCTTCCTTTCATTTGTTGGAGTAGTGTATATCTGTCCATTCATCCCTCCCTGTATCCATCCATCCATGCATTTATCCATCCCTCTGCCCATCCATCCATTGGTTCATCCATCTGATCATCTGTCCTTCCACCACTCCATCCATTCATCCTCCATCTATCCTTTCAACTATCCTTCCTGCCTCCATCCATCCCACCATTTATCCATCCATCTGTCCCTTCTTCCCTTCATCCATCTATCCATGAACCTACTTAACCATCTGTCCATCCATCTATATGTTTGTCCATCCATCCATCCATCCACCTCGATCTCTGTGAATGTATCTCAGTTTTGATGCTGTGCTCTGTCATTCTCTCCCCTAGAGGGCGCTCTGGGACAGTATTGCAGGATATCGGTGAGTTGGGTGATTCCTCTGTACAGCCAGCAGAGAGTTGTATTTGCCAGTCTGGTCACAGAGAGATCTCACCAGGAAAGGAGGCCGGGGACACCAGGGGGGACCTGTCCTTTTACCATCCCAGGGACACTGGGGACCCATCCTTCTACCATTCTGGGGACATGGGGAACCTGTCCTACCATTCCGGGGACACCGGGTGACCCATCCTTCTACCATCCCAGGGACATAGGGTACCCGTCCTACCATCCTGGGGACACCAGGGGACCCATCCTTCTACCATCCCAGGGACGCCGGGGGATCCGTCCTTCTACAATCACGGGGACTCCAGGGGACCCGTCCTTCTACCATTCTGGGAAAACTTGGGGACCCATCCTTCCACCATCCTGGGGAAATGGGGGACCCATCCTTCTACAATCCTGGGAAAACCTGGGGACCCATCCTTCTACCATCCCAAGGACATGGGGACCTGTCCTACCATCCAGGGGACCTGTCCTTCTACCATCCTGGGGACACCGGGGAACTTGTCCTTCTACCATCCCGGGGACACCGGAGGAGCCGCCCTAACATTCCAGGGACCCATCCTTCTACCATCCCAGGGATACCGGGGGACCCATCCTACCATCCCGGGGACATGGGGGACCCTTCCTTATACCATCCCAGGGACATGGGGACCCATCCTTCTACCATCCCGGGCACACCGGGGGACCCGTCCTTCTACCATTCCCGGGAACATAGGGGACCCATCCTTCTACCATCCCGGGCACACCGGGAGACCTGTCCTACCATCCTGGGGACACTGCGGACCCATCCTTCTACCATCCCAGGGACATAGGGGACCCATCCTTCTACCATCCTGGGGACATGGGGACCCGTCCTACCATCCCGGGGACATGGGGGACCAATCCTTCTACCATCCCGGGGACATGGGGCACCCGTCTTTCTACCATCCCAGGGACACCAGGGGACCCATCCTTCTAACATGCCGGGGACCCATCTGTGGCGTAAATGTAAAGATTTGAGTAGCTGAGATGTGATCTGTAGAAATATGACATTGTAGATTTAGCTCATTCCGTGTTAATATAAGATGTGTTCAGGATTCAGTCAGAGACATATGGTCACCAATTAGCATCTGAAGGGACAGAGCTTCCTCTAGACTGGAGGTGACACCTAGTTGCCAATAAGACTTGTCACCTACTTCTAAACATTTCGGCTTCAGAGGCAGCGGGAGACCAAGAGAGGGCTCTGATCTGTCTAGGAGCTCTAAAGTATATCAGCAGATCAAAGGAATAGATTTCATCTCTCATAAAAGCTAAAATATTAGTTGCAGAGAGATGAAAATACTTCCTTCTGATTGGACACTCTGTATGCTACATCTGCATGTAAAACTGTATTTGTAGCCTATGTAGAATCCCAGAGAAACGCAGAAAATGGTTTTAAGGCACCTGATAGCGACAGCTGAACAGTGATTGGTACTGTCGCAATCGGACTGATGCGCTGGTGTCGAAAATTCAATCTCTGACTTGGTGATTCAGACCATTCCTGGTCCAATCGACTTTGGGCATTTCAGTACCCAGAATGTCCTGTGGGCGGGTACAGGAACACCCACCAGAGTCGATTGGCCAAGGGCTAATTTCCAGCCTACGTCCATATTCCCATAAATTGAGGACCCTGAGATATGGACAGTGTGATTCATAGGGAGCCGGTTCTATCGACTGGCGGATTACGGACTTTCTCTGACTTGCTCCAGTCGCAGGATAGATCTCGGTAAAAGCTTTATTTGTTTTATTCCCTTTTATTTTTTAGTCAATAGCCAATTGTGTGTCTTCTTGTATTGTTTGTATTTTCTGTAACTTTTTATACTTTGTTTATATTTTATGCTCCGCCCACTTTCGGGATATTAAATCATAAAATTAATAAGTGACTTCTGGGTACTTAAGCTCGGGCTCATATCTCCGGAGAGATTGTGTTGTATTGCGGTGTCTTTATACGCTCGGTCAAGCTCATTGCCAATCTGTATGCAATTGCGTGTGGGCAGATTGCATACAGATTGTAAAAGGGAACAGATCTGCCAGAGAGAGATCTGTATGTGTGTGGTGGCCCACCAGGCCAGTCTGCGGATAAACTGGTGGTGGCCAGCTACCGTTTGTGGTGTGTCTGGTGTGGGGGGGGTGTGGACAGTGGAAGAGTGATTAACACCGGGGTTCTAGCTTGTAGGATAGCTGGAAGGATCCTAGAAGAGTGTGGTGATTACTAGGCTGCTCCTCAACCCTTAGTGTGCACCAGATTGTATATAAGATTCGTGACACCATCTGTCAGGGATCCCGGGTCCTCGGCGGCACGCGCATGCGCAGACCGCCGATCCGTCCCAGCCGGCGAGCGCAGAATCCTCGGCGATCGCGGCGGCCGCGCATGCGCAGTAGCGATCGCGGCCGCACCAATGGGAGAGCAGGGCGCCCTATTTAAAGCTGCCTGTGCATCTCCAAATTGCCGCAAGGTCTCGTTCCTGTTCCTGTAAGTACGCTCCTTGTTGCCAAACTCTGCCTGTCCTGTTTATGCTGACCTTCTCCTGCTCTGACCCCGGCTCGTCCCTGACCATCCTTCTGCCTGACCTCCAGCACCGCGCTGCCCGCTACCTGCTGAACCTGGCTTGTGACCCCGACCATTCTATGCTTACTCCCCCTGTACCACGCTGCCCGCACAATACCGACCCGGCTAGTCTGACCTCGCCTACTCCTGATAGCTGCCCATCCATCCCGCTCGGATCGGGATCTGTCATCCCATCCGTCCCGCTCGGATCGGGATCTGTCATCCCCTTCACAGCAGGCTCTACCCGGGCACATACCCTCAGCGGGACCCCTCTGCCACCGCCGGGGGTGCCCAGGGACGCGACCTGGTTTCAGTCTTGCACCAAGTCCATCCCCACCATCAGGGGCCCTGGTGAAAAGGCAGACTGGGACTTAGACTCCGCGTCCTGGGAAACCCCGTGCCGTGGACCACTAGAGATCCCGTTGGGCGGAGCCTGACAGTACCTTGCGGCCATGACTGAGCCTGGAAGGGGAACTTCCCCTCTGGACGACATCTGTCGACAGATGGAGACCCTTACACTGGGAATTAGGGGCCTACAGGAAGGTTATACGGTATTGGACAGACGCACGCAGTCCTTAGCTACCCCTACCAGGGGGTCTGGGGAACCCATTAGGAAGACTCCGGGGTTGTTACCCGCACCAGAACCCCGTGTCCCCACACCGGAACGTTTTTCCGGAGACCAAAGTAGATTCAGGGCCTTTCGTAACTCCTGTCAGCTATACTTTGACCTCCAGCCTCAGACCTTTTCCTCCGAATCGGTGAGGGTAGGGTTCATTATTTCCCTACTACAGGGGGGACCCCAAGACTGGGCCCACCGTCTCCGAGAGAAGCGAGACCTACTACTGCAGTCAGTGACGGTATTTTTTGAGGCTATGGCCCTCTTGTATGACGACCCGCTGCGCACCGCAACGGCCGAGAAGGCCCTATATACACTCAGGCAGGGTCACCGAACAGTGGAGGACTATGCCGCCGAATTCAGGCGTTGGCATAGTGACTGCCAATGGAACGAGGCGGCTCTGCACCACCAGTTCCGCGTAGGGTTAGCTGAACCCCTGAAGGACGAATTGGCCCGAATAGACATACCTAGCACTTTGGAGGCCTTAATAGCTTTGACTATTCGAATTGACCGCCGGTTACGGGAGCGCAGGCAGGGAAGATGCAACCAAGGACAAGGATCAACTGGAACACCCCCTCAGGCCTCAACCCAGTTACAGCCGGCAGGCCAGAATCAGGTTGCCATGGATTCACCCGAGACCGGGCCATCGGGAAGGATCCGACCGACACTTACGCCTGAGGAACGCCAGAGGCGTCTTGCCAACCATCTCTGCCTCTACTGTGGGGGATCAGGCCATGTGGTACGTACCTGTCCAGCCAAGAGGGGTAAGTGTTCCGCTATTTTCTCTACGGTCACTTCTAACAGTGTGGGCAATACTAGCTATCTGGCGGTACCTGTGTCACTTCAGCTGCCGGGGAGAACAGTGGTGACCACGGCTATTGTGGATTCTGGGGCGTGTAGTTGCTTCATAGATTTAGACTTTGCAGTTCAGCAACAAATTCCCCTACAAACCAAGGAGGTGGGATTGAATATTTTTCTAGCAGATGGATCACGTATTAAGTCAGGGGTGGTGGACCACGAGACCCCACCTATCCGTACCACCATATCGACCCATCACGAAGAACTCCTTCGGTTGGACGCCATAGCATCCCCACTATTTCCAATTATTTTGGGGCTCCCATGGTTACGTGCCCATAATCCCCAGGTGGACTGGAAGGCGGGTTCTATGCAGTTCCTCTCCCCATACTGCCAGCAGCATTGCCTCCCTAAGATCTCCCCGATTCCACCGACTTTGTTGTGTCTAGAGACAGATGCAGAGCTGGCGCAAGTCATTCCGTCAGTTTACCATAATTTTCTGGACGTGTTTAGCAAGCGGGGGGCGGACATTCTCCCTCCGCACCGAGCTTATGACTGCCCAATTGATCTCCTCCTGGGGTCGGAAATCCCATTTGGGCGGATATTCCCCTTATCCGAGTGGGAGTTAGGGGTACTAAAGGAGTATATAGATGAAAACCTCCATAAGGGGTTTATTAGACCCTCCACGTCACCAGCCGGGGCGGGCATTTTCTTTGTGGAGAAAAAAGACAAGTCCCTCCGGCCCTGCGTAGACTACCGGGACTTGAATAAGGTCACAGTAAAGAACCGTTACCCGCTACCACTAGTCCCCGAGCTGTTTCAGAGGCTGAAGTCAGCATCTGTCTTCACTAAACTAGACTTGAGAGGTGCCTATAATTTAGTTTGTATCAGAGAGGGGGACGAGTGGAAGACAGCATTCCGTACCAGATTTGGACACTTTGAATACTTGGTTATGCCCTTCGGCCTATGCAACGCCCCTGCCACCTTCCAACATTTCATAAACGATGTGTTCAGGGACTACCTAGATATCTTCGTCATTGTATACCTGGACGATATCCTTGTCTTTTCCCCAACCTTGGAGGACCATAGAGGTCACGTGAGGCGCGTGTTAGAACGGCTCCGCCAACACAGCTTATATGCCAAGGCAGACAAGTGCTGTTTTGAACAGAGTAGTATTTCATTTCTGGGTCTAACCATCTCTCCCACGGGAATAGCCATGGATCCTCAAAAGGTTTCAGCCATCTTAGATTGGCCAGCCCCCGCCGATAAGAAAGCGGTCCAACGCTTCATCGGCTTCGCGAATTTCTACAGAAAGTTCGTTAAGAACTTTTCGGGCCTAGTGTCCCCAATCACCCAGCTGACCAGGCAGGGGGTTCGCTTCCAATGGACACCCGAGGCACAGAGGGCTTTCGAAGCCTTGAAGGAAATGTTTACGGCAGCTCCTATTCTGAGCCACCCTGATTCGTCCTTGCCATATATCTTGGAGGTGGACGCATCCGAGAATGCGGTCGGGGCGATCCTGTCCCAGAGGAAGGGCATCAAAGAACTCATGCACCCAGTGGCTTTCTTCTCCAGGAAACTGACTCCTGCGGAAAGGAATTATGATATCGGGGATCGGGAGCTCTTGGCGATTAAGGTGGCACTAGAGGAATGGAGATACTTGTTAGAAGGGGCGGTACACCCAATATTGAGTTTTACGGATCATAAGAACCTAGAATATCTGAGGACAGCTAAACGTCTGAGGCCACGTCAAGCCAGGTGGGCGCTGTTCTTTTCACGGTTCTCTTTCCATATAACCTATAGGCCAGGGTCTAAGAACACAAAACCAGACGCGCTCTCCCGCATGTTTGGGGATCCCGAAGAGAACCCCAAGCCAGACACTATCCTGTCCCCAGGAAATTTCTTAGTTCTCCAATCGGAGCTCCATTCTCAACTGCAGACCGCGTCCGTAGGAATGCAAGGTCCACCCGGTGTCCCCTTACTAAGTAGGGAGGGACTTTTCTGGAAGGAGGATCAGATTGTGGTCCCCGAGGAGGCCCGTACATTGGTATTAGGATACTGCCACGATCACCCGCTGGCCGGGCACTTCGGGGTACGTAAGACCTTGGAACTGCTGCAGCGTACTTTCTGGTGGCCTAATATGGCCAGGGAGTGCGAAACCTACATAAAGACCTGTCCCGTGTGTCAGAGAAACAAACCCACTAGGAATAAAGCTTGGGGTCTCTTGCGCCCATTACCCATTCCCGACAGGCCATGGACCATGATTTCCATTGACTTTATCGTGGAACTTCCACCTTCTCAGGACCACACAGCAATCTTCGTGATTGTGGACCGCCTGTCCAAGATGGCCCATTTTGTACCCTTAAAGGACACACCTACGGCCCTTGAGACAGCACGTGTGTTTATTAAGGAAGTGGTAAGACTCCACGGAATTCCCAGGGATATTGTATCTGACAGAGGGGTTCAGTTTACGTCCAGGTTCTGGAAAGCTCTATGTGAAACCCTGGGGATTAAGTTATCGTTCTCTTCTGCTTATCACCCACAGACCAATGGCCAGACGGAGCGTACAAACCAGACCCTAGAGCAGTACCTCAGGTGCTATACCACCTTCCTCCAAGATGACTGGTTTACTCTCCTGCCGCTTGCGGAATTCGCATATAATAATGCGAGTCACTCTGCTACTAGACAGTCCCCGTTTTTCGCAAACTATGGGTTCCACCCTGTATTCCTGCCAGATCTGATCCCGGAGGTCGCAGTCCCGGCCACGCAGGATATGTTGACCTTTCTGTCAACCAATAGCAAGGTATTGCAGGAAGCAATGGCAAAGGCCCAGGATGACAAGAGGGCGTTTGATAGGAAGAGAAGAGGGGAATTGAGTTTGCGGCCAGAGGACCAGGTTTGGTTGTCCACCGCAAATTTAAAAATGTCCTGCCCTTCGAAGAAATTGGCTCCCAAGTTCTTGGGGCCTTTCCGGGTCAAACGTAAGGTCAACGAGGTGGCATACGAGCTGGCACTGCCCGAATCTATGAAGGTTCATCCGGTCTTCCATGTGTCCCTGTTGAAACCGGCAACTCCAGACCCCTTCCCGGATCGAAGGTCTAAGCCACCGGAGGCAGTAGACGTGGATGGGGAGGAGGAATTTGAAGTTGAAGCTGTCTTAGATTGCAGGAAGAGGGGAGGCCAAACTCAGTTTCTGGTTAAATGGAAAGGATATGGGGCGGAGGAGAATTCATGGGAGCCGGCCCAAAATGTGCACGCCCCAAGGCTTGTGCGGGAATTTTTTCGGAACCAGCCGTTGAGTAGGGGTCGGTTGGGCATCCGGAGGTTGCCCGTAGGGGGGGGGCAATGTCAGGGATCCCGGGTCCTCGGCGGCGCGCGCATGCGCAGACCGCCGATCCGTCCCAGCCGGCGAGCGCAGAATCCTCGGCGAACGCGGCGGCCGCGCATGCGCAGTAGCGATCGCGGCCGCACCAATGGGAGAGCAGGGCGCCCTATTTAAAGCTGCCTGTGCATCTCCAAATTGCCGCAAGGTCTCGTTCCTGTTCCTGTAAGTACGCTCCTTGTTGCCAAACTCTGCCTGTCCTGTTTATGCTGACCTTCTCCTGCTCTGACCCCGGCTCGTCCCTGACCATCCTTCTGCCTGACCTCCAGCACCGCGCTGCCCGCTACCTGCTGAACCTGGCTTGTGACCCCGACCATTCTCCGCTTACTCCCCCCGTACCACGCTGCCCGCACAATACCGACCCGGCTAGTCTGACCTCGCCTACTCCTGATAGCTGCCCATCCATCCCGCTCGGATCGGGATCTGTCATCCCATCCGTCCCGCTCGGATCGGGATCTGTCATCCCCTTCACAGCAGGCTCTACCCGGGCACATACCCTCAGCGGGACCCCTCTGCCACCGCCGGGGGTGCCCAGGGACGCGACCTGGTTTCAGTCTTGCACCAAGTCCATCCCCACCATCAGGGGCCCTGGTGAAAAGGCAGACTGGGACTTAGACTCCGCGTCCTGGGAAACCCCGTGCCGTGGACCACTAGAGATCCCGTTGGGCGGAGCCTGACACCATCCTTCTACCATCTCGGGGACATGGGGGACCCGTCCTACCATCCCGGGGACATGGGGGACCCATCCTTCTACCATCCCGGAGACATGGGGGACCCGTCCTTCTACCATCCTGGGAACATGGGGGACCCGCCCTTCAACCATCCCGGGGACATGGAGGACCCGTCCTTCTACCATCCCAGGGACATGGGGGACCCATCCTACCATCCCGGGGACATGGGGGACCCGTCCTTCTACCATCCCGAGGACATGGGGGACCCATCCTTCTACCATCCCGAGGACATGGGGGACCCATCCTTCTACCATCCCGGGGACATGGGGGAACCGTCCTTCTACCATCCCGGGGACATGGGGGACCCATCCTACTACCATCCCGGGGACATGGGGGAACCGTCCTTCTACCATCCCGGGGACATGGGGGACCCGTCCTACTACCATCCCAGGGATATAGGGACCTGTCCTTCTACCATCTTGGGGACCCGTCCATCTACCATCCTGGGGGCATGGGAGACCTGTCCTTCTGCCATACCGGGGACATGGGGGACCTGACCTTCTACCATCCCGGAGACGCCAGGGGACCCGTCCCTCTACAATCCCGGGTACATGGGGGACCCATCCTTCTACAATCCCGGGTACATGGAGGACCCATCCTTCTACCATCCTGGGGACATGGGGGACCCATCCTACCATCCCTGGACAGCGGGGGACCCATCCTTCTACCATCCCAGGTACATGGGGGACCCGTCCTACCATCCCTGGACACCAGGGGACCCGTCCTTCTACCATCCCGGGGACATGGGGGACCCGTTCTTCTACCATCCTGGGGACACTGGGGGACCCATCCTTCTACCATTCCGAAGACATCGGGGGACCTGTCCTTCTACCATCCTGGGGACATGGGGGATCCATCCTTCTACCATCCCGGGGACACCAGGGGACCTGTCCTTCTACCATTCCGGAGACACCGGGGGACCCGTCCTTCTACCATTCCGGATACATCGGGGGACCTGTCCTTCTACCATCCCAGGGACACCAAATATTAGGGGACAGAAATATCCAAACTTGGAGAAGGACGGGAGGAGCGTTGTGGATCCCAAGGGAGGTAAACTCATCATATCAATGTCATACACTCCACCCAGCAGTGATATTTCATTTATGGATGGATTCTGGAGGGTGGAGTCTCCTGATAACTTCTCCTATCGCTGGGGTCCCCTGTGTACCCACTGACTCCGTCCTGCCCACCTTTGTGTCCTCCTGTACAAAGGAAGAGGAAACTCTGATGTTTAAAGCTCTTTTGAAGCCAAATCCTTTTTTAGTTTTGGATGGTTAGAACCTGTCAGGTCTGTATGCAGTGCCTGGAAAAAGTCCCCCTCCCCCGTAAATGCCCCCCATGTTGTCATGTTACAATGTATCCCCCCCATGCTGTCATGTTACAATGTATCCCCCCCCCCATGTTGTCATGTTACAATGTATCCCCCCCCCATGTTGTCATGTTACAATGTATTCCCCCCCCATGCTGTCATGTTACAATGTACCCCCCCCATGTTGTCATGTTACAATGTATCCCCCCCCATGTTGTCATGTTACAATGTATCCCCCCCCCCATGTAGTCATGTTGCAATGTATCCCCCCCATGTTGTCATGTTACAATGTATTCCCCCCCCCATGTTGTCATGTTACAATGTATTCCCCCCCCATGCTGTCATGTTACAATGTATCCCCCCCCCCATGTTGCCATGTTACAATGTATTTATAGGGATTGGATGTGATGGACCGACACAAAGTGGCACATAATTGTGAAGTGGAAGGAAGATGAGAAATGGTTTCCAACATTTGTGACAATAAATCTGTGAGAAGTGTGGCGGCATTTGTATTCGGCCCCCCGGAGTCAATACTTTGTAGGACCCCCTTTGGCTGCCATTCCAGCTGCAAGTCTTTTTGGGGATGTCTCTTTGCACATCTAGAGAGGGACATTTCTGCCCGTTCTTCTTTGCAGAATCCCTCAAGCTGTCAGATTGGATGGAGAGCGTCTGGGAACAGCAATCTTCAGGTCTGGCCACAGATTCTCCATTGGATTTGGGTCTGGACTGTGATTGGGCCATTCTAACCAATGAAGATGCTTTGATCGGAACCATTCCATTGTAGGTCTGGCTGGATGTTTCGGGTCGTTGTCCTGCTGGAAGGGGAACCTCCGCCCCGGTCTCAGGTCTTCTGCAGACTCTAACAGGTTTTCTTCTAAGATTTCCCTGTATTTGGCTCCATCCATCTTCCCATCAACTCTGACCAGCTTCCCTGTCCCTGCTGAAGGAAAGCATCCCCACCACATGATGCTGCCACCACCATGTTTCACAGTAGGGACGGTGTGTTCAGGGTGATGGGCAGTGTTCGTTTTCCCCTACACATAGCGTTTTGCTTTTAGGCCGTAAAGTCCCATGTTGGTCTCCTCTGACCAGAGCCCCTTCTTCCCACATGTTTGCGGTGTCCCCCACATGGCTTCTCACAACCTGCAGACAGGACTTCTTATGGCTTTCCTCCAACAATGGCTTCTTCTTGTCTCTCTTCCATAAAGGCAGATTTGTGGAGTGACGACTAATAGTTGTCCTGTGGACAGATTCCCCCCCTGAGCTGTGATCTCTGCAGCTCCTCCACAGTTCCCATGGGCCTCTTGGCTGCTTCTCTGATGAATGCTCTCCTTGCCCGGCCGGTCAGTTTAGGTGGACGGCCATGTCTTGGTAGGTTGGCAGTTGTGCCGTACTCCTCCCATGTTCGGATGATGGATTGAACACAGCGGCTCTGTGAGATGATCATAGCTTGGGAGATTGCTTTATAACCTAACCCTGCTTTACACTTCTCCACAACTTTATCCCTGACCTGTCTGGTGTGTTCCTTGGCCTTCATGATGCTGTTTGTTCACTAATGTTCTTTAACAAACCTCTGAGGGCTTCACAGAACAGCTGGATTTATACTGAGATCACATGACACACGGGGGGACTCTATGTACTAATTACGGGACTTCTGAAGGCAATTGGTTCCACTAGATTTTAGTTATCAGAGTAAAGGGGGCTGAATACAAATGTCGCCACACTTCTCACAGATTTATTGGTCACAAATGTTGGAAACCATTTCTCATTTTCCTTCCACTTCACAATTATGTGCCACTTTGTGTCGGTCCATCACATCCAATTGCGAGAAATACATTGTAACATGACAACATGGGGGGGGGATACATTGTAACATGACAACATGGGGGGGATACATTGTAACATGACAACATGGGGGGGATACATTGTAACATGACAACATGGGGGGGATACATTGTAACATGACAACATGGGGGGGGATACATTGTAACATGACAACATGGGGGGATACATTGTAACATGACAACATGGGGGGGATACATTGTAACATGACAACATGGGGGGGGGATACATTGTAACATGACAACATGGGGGGGATACATTGTAACATGACAACATGGGGGGGGGGATACATTGTAACATGACAACATGGGGGGGATACATTGTAATATGACAACATGGGGGACATTTCAGGGGGGAGGGGAATACATTGTAACATGACAACATGGGGGACATTTCAGGGGGGGGAATACATTGTAACATGGCAACATGGGGGACATTTCAGGGGGGGAATACATTGTAACATGACAACATGGGGGACATTTCAGGGGGGGGGGAATACATTGTAACATGACAACATGGGGGACATTTCAGGGGGAGGGGAATACATTGTAACATGACAACATGGGGGACATTTCAGGGGGGAGGGGAATACATTGTAACATGACAACATGGGGGACATTTCAGGGGGGAGGGGAATACATTGTAACATGACAACATGGGGGACATTTCAGGGGGGAGGGGAATACATTGTAACATGACAACATGGGGACATTTCAGGGGGGGGAGGGGAATACATTGTAACATGACAACATGGGGGACATTTCAGGGGGGAATACATTGTAACATGACAACATGGGGGACATTTCGGGGGGGGGGGGGGTGACATTGTAACATGACAACATGGGGGGCATTTCAGGGGGGGAATACATTGTAACATGACAACATGGGGGGACATTTCAGGGGGGAGGGGGATACATTGTATCATGACAACATGGGGGACATTTCAGGGGGGAGGGGGGATACATTGTAACATGACAACATGGGGGACATTTCAGGGGGGAGGGGAATACATGTAACATGACAACATGGGGGACATTTCAGGGGGGAGGGGAATACATTGTAACATGACAACATGTGGGACATTTCAGGGGGGGGGGATACATTGTAACATGACAACATGGGGGACATTTCAGGGGGAGGGGGACTTCTTCAAGGCACTGTATGTATTTGCTTGTGTGTGTCCCATTGGAGAGATTTCCCTTCACTTCCTGTCCTGGAGACAAAACAGGAAGTGAAGTGAGAGGAGATCCGTTCAGAATACGGGGGAATCCCTTCTTAGACCAGTAGCACAGGAGTGGGTGTACCCACTGGAAGATTTCCCTTCACTTCCTGTTCTGGTGACAACTCTACATTTTTGGATTTCCCATCACTTCCTGTCTCGGTGACACCAGGACTAATCGGGTGAATCACAGACACCAATACCAACTTGAGAGTTTTTTCTCTGGTATCTCTCATGCGGAGTTTGCTGGGAATATTATAGTTCGGAGGGATCATCAGATGAAAGGACGGAGCGCGGCCTCTCCCATACGGCGACTCCAGTATAAACCGCCTGTAAACACAGCAACCCCCCCTCCCCCCCACCCGGCTCTTTGGTTAACAAATGGAGCAGAGAAGAGCGTCGCCCTCCGCCCGCCCCGTCCACAATCTTCACTTTGTCATTCAAAACACAAACAACCTCATTTCTCAAAGAAGACGGCAGCCAATCACATGGCAGATCTGACTGAGCACTGAGAATTGGCATGAAGGCGCCACTGCCTATGATGGCGACACACACACTGCGCAGCCGCCATCTCTGTCCAGTTACTGGAAATCCTGTCCGACGACCAAAGGGGACGAAATGCTCCAATCGCAAGGAATCTCCCATAAAATGTTGTCAATCTGCAGATTTTGTCCATATCGATATTATTTCTGTCTCCGGGGGGCGCTATACTAATATCATCATAGCACTCACACGTGGTTCAGACTGGTCACGGGTGCGCTCTTGCATGGTCCTACATGCAGTCCTGTGCATGGCGTGTAGGGCAGCCCCTTCATTTCAATGCAGAAATATAGTCCCCTGGACTTCCGAAAATCCACCGCACTGCGGCACCGTGAAGTATGGCGCGCATAAAAAACGTGCGTTTGCATTTGCATGGGGGTGCCATTAACAGGTGTCAAGACAGCTCAAGAATTCCTGACACCCATAGATGTGAACAGAGCCTGAAAAAACATGAAGTGGCAGCCAATGAAGGCAAACATGGGCGGGTCCTGACCACAAGAGCTTACACTCTATCAGAATACCTCATCTCATCTATTTCAGCACACTGCAAAAAGTACTGACCAGACCCCGCCCTAATAAGGAACCCCCAGTCAGTAGATGTGGAATCCCTAGTGAGTAGATGAGGAGGACATGGTCAATAGTCTTGGAGCCCACACTCAGGAGATGAGGAGCCCCCAGTCAGTAGATGTGGCACCCCCCCCCCGTAGATGTGGAGCCCCCAGTCAGCAGATGTGGAGCCCCCAGTCAGCAGATGAGGAACACCCAGTTAGTAAATGTGGAGCCCCCAGTCAATAGATGTGGAGCCCCCAGTCAGTAGATGTAGCACCCCCAGTCAGCAGATGTGGAGCCCCCAGTCAGAAGATGAGGAACACCCAGTCAGTAGATAGGGAGCCCCCTGTCAGTAGATGAGGAGCCCCCAGTCAGTAGATGTGGTGCCCCCAGTCAGTAGATGAGGAGCCTCCAGTAAAGAGACGAGGAGCCCCCCCCCAGTCAGTAGATGAGGAGCTCTCAGTAGATGTGGAGCCCCCAGTCAGTAGATATGGAGGTTCCAGTAGATGAAGAGCTCCCAGTCAGGAGATGAAGAGTCCCCAGTGAGGATATGAGGAGCTCCCAGTCAGTAGTTGTGGGGCCCCCAGTCAGTAGATGAGGAACACCCAGTCAGGAGATGAGGAGCCCCCTGTCAGTAGATGAGGAGCCCCCGTCAGTAGATTAGGAGCCCCCTGTCAGTAGGTGGGGAGCCCCCGGTCAGTAGATGTGGAGCTCCCAGTCAGCAGATGAGGAACACCCAGTCAGGAGATGTGAAGCCCCCTGTCAGGAGATGTGGAACCCCCAGTCAGAAGATAAGGAACACCCAGTCAAGGGATCTGGAGCCCCCAGTCAGAAGATGAGGAACACCCAGTCAGGAGATGTAGAGCCTCCAGTCAGGAGATGTGGAGCTTCCAGTCAGTAGACGTGGATCCCCCAGTAAGTAAATGAGGAGCCCCTAGTCAGTAGA